>NC_044191.1:67500-245346 GCF_900880675.1 Sparus aurata | reverse complement strand
TGTATAGTATGTATGTATGTATGTATATGTATGTATGTATATGTATGTATGTATATCTGTATGTTATGTATATATGTATATATTGTATTGTATGTTATGATATTATTGTATATAGATTGTATGTAATGTATATATGTATGTATGTATATGTATATATGTATGTATGTATATATATATATGTATGTATGTATGTATGTATATATATATATGTATATATATATATATATATATATATATATATATATATATATATATATATATATATATATACAGCGTTTTCGGTCGTTTTCAGTGGATCCGTCTGGACGCAAATATTCTTGAAATGATGCAGAGGAAGACGGAGAAAAAAAAGATCGTTTTCATCCATGTGGACGGGCCCTCAGGCCACTTGTCCTCCGCTGTTGTGTCTTTGCTCCTCTCAGAGGGTTATACTCAGTTCTGAAACAGAAAAAACTATTTGGTATTTCTCGACAGGAAAAACCTCAGTTAGCCAACAGAAAGGCAGTAAAAAGTGTACAGAATATTATACATACATGGCCTTGTATTAAATAACACGCTATTGATTGTTCAAACAAGTAGTGTGTGTGTATCAAAGCCTGGTATATATTTGTTTTGTACCATAGAGTTCCATTTATGCAGAAAAAAATATTAAAAACACTAAAAGGTTGGAATCAGTCCATTAGATCATGTCAACTGACAGCAGTGTTTCGATATATTATTTCAAAAAACTATGTGTCCAGCACACATGAACATATAAAATCACTCACACACACACCCTCTTTGCTTTAAATCAGTTCTGTGAAGTTGTCAGACACAGCCTCAGCCTGTCAGTAGGAAAAAAAAAACACTTTTATTGGCTGTAACTTTGAGAATCAGTGTTGCCCCAAAGGATTACATTTCAGCCGTTACAGCTGTGTTAGGGCTATCAGCTGAGGAGATCTACCTAACCAATTGCACATCATCTCTTTATCTCTCTTCTTCCAGTTGCCGTACTGATGCTTTTCATTCATAACTCTGAGAAAGACCCACCCCACCTCCTGCATCTGCCTCTTTCTGTTTGATCGTTCTTTTTTCTTCTTCTCTCTCCATGTTGCCATCCACCCACACTCAGTAGAGCACTGATACACACACACACACTGGTCAGATGACTCTAATTTCCAGCAGTCAGCAACAGCAGAGCCACAGAGCTGATATCAGTTCACCAGAAGATGTTTAACCGCTGTGAGACTTGAGTTCCTAGATTATATTTGACTTTTAGCCAATACCATCCGGTCTCAAGGTTTAACTAGGTGAGATAGAGCATTAAAAAGTCATGAGACTGCTTCAGACAGGCCATGTTTGAACTTAGTGTAAATTTAATGGGCCAAATTCATAGATATGAATGACCTGTGTCTTGGAGAAAACATGGATGTTAATGAGGCATGGACATTGTATCAAAACATGCTACTGAAGTGCATCATGGGAAATAGTGGAATTGTAATAGATTTTTGGAATTTGACCCATACAAGGGACTAAATAGAGGATATCTGGGCCTCTGTTGCCTCAGTTTCGACTAGGGATGCATGATACTCCTTGGCCCGATAACGGCTCATTTACACACTGCCATGGCCAAAATAGTTCACACACTTTAACATTTCATTTGACCGCCTTTAGCTTTGATTATTGCACACATTCGCCGTGACATCGTTCTGATAAGCTTCTATTTTCGTTCAAAGTTGCATCCGTTTTTCACCAAGTTCTTGTTTCGATGATGGGAGAATCGTGCTGCTGCATAAAGTCTTCCCAAAGATTCTAAACGAGGTTAAGGTCTGGACTCTGTCGTGGGCAATCCATGTGTGAAAATGATGTTTCATGCTCCCTAAACCACTTTTACACAATTTGAGCCCGATGAATCCTGGCATTGTCAGCTTTGGACATACCCGTGATATCAGGGAATAGAAAATCCACAGATAAAGAACCTTGCTCATTCAGTATATTCAGGAAGTCAGTTTATGACTGAATCAACCCTAGTTCATGACGTTGCTCCCACAGGCTAGTACGGTAGGCGCTAGGTATGATGGGTGCATCATTCATCTGCCTCTCTTCTTATCCTGATGCAGCCATCACTCTGCAGTGTTTCCCACTCATTGACTACTTTGTGGCGGTGCGCCACAGAACCAAGACCAACCGCTTCATACTGCATTTTTTAGGGGGTTTTTTTGTGCTACTTAAAAACGCAGCGTGTCGGTTTGGCTGCATTTCCTTTCCTCCTCTGCCTCTGTCCCGCGCACACCGCGTGTGATATTTGGTGCAGGCGGCTGGCGAAAGTCAAGAGTTTTGTATAAGTTGTTTTCTTAAGGCTCCACAGCTGTTTAGTCCCAATCCCTTGAGTTTTATTCACTTCCTGCATGTGAAAATGCTCTTACTTTAACTATTGAACATAGCTGTGTTAGTTCTAATGCTGATTTTTTTTCTGACCACATTTCTTCCTGGAAGATAATGGTTCACCACTATCCTTCCGGGTTTTAATAATGCATTGGATAGTTCTTAACCCAATTTTAGTAGTTTCAGCAATCTCCTTAGTTGTTTTCTTTGCGTGATGCAGGCCAATAATTTGGCATTTTTTCAGGACCACAGGATATGTCTTCTGACATAGTTGTTATGAAATGAGAAGCTCCTCACTGCAACAGTTAGTGATGAATAGCTTGTTGCCAGCTGAAACATACTAATCGCTGCAGTAATTATCCAATGGAAGGCTCTTACCTATTTGTGTAGTTAAATCCAGGTGGTGACTTTTGTGTTAAAGGTCGTGTCTTGTTCTGGTATTTTCTCTCTCCAGGTAAAATGACCTCTTACCCTGAGCTTGACGAGCAGATCGACTTTCTCGCTGCCATTATCAGTGAACAGAGAACTGAGTCCAGGCTGTCAGGTACTAATTAGTCCACTTCATTACCCTTGTTTGTATTTACCACAACTTTTATAATGACTCTTTTAATTCTTTTTCCCAGCTCCATCCTCCCATGATATACCTAAACCTCAATCCCAGCAGCTCAGTGTGGCCAGCCCCACTGACAGAGCATCCACCACAGAGCAGACTACGAGCCACAGTGTCTTGCTCACCAGTGTGGCTGCAGCCACCGCCTCCACCAGAAACAACACCCCGGCTCTGCTCAGCGATCCCATCATCCTCCCCTACCCGTCTAACGACCGTGTCTTCATCAGTAAGTCCTCTCTGTCCTTTTGTCAAGACTAGCTTCTTGTTTCTTTGTTGTTGCTACTCTCAATGTATCTATATATCTGACCTGAGTGCTGTGGTGAAGGAAGGTGGTTGGCATTTGTGGCATTTATGAGAGACACAAAAAGTTACATTAACAGAGCACATACAGTACAGTTCCAAGCCCTTGCACTACACACACAATTCCGAATAGTATAAAAGATTGATGCAATTAGAAGGCAAATCAAACCTGCAACAATAAGAAAGGGGATGAAATGAAGTAAAGGTCTGGACCCTGCAGTCAACTTGAAGAGACTCCAATAGAGCAGCAGTCATGCTATGCAGGATCAAGGTGATGTCTGAACAAATGAGTCTTTTGCGCCAGATGGAGAGTGATTCCGCTGTCCCAACAGTGGTCGGGAGTTCATTCCACCACTGAGGTGCCAAAACGGAGAGGAGTTACGACTTCACCGAGCGGGCTTTGTTTGCTCTCAGCGATGGGGGTACCAGTCGGCCAGCTGATGTAGAAGAGCAGAGTGCTCTCGCTGGGGCGTGTGGTCTGACCAGTGTTTGGAGGTAGACGGGTGCAGTTCCATTGAAGGCCTTGAAGGCCAGCACCATCGTCATGAATCGGATGCAGACTGCAACAGGAAGCCAGTGGAAGTCACGGAGGAGGGGGGTAGACTGTAAACGAGCCGTGCGGCAGCGTTCTGGATACGCTGCAGCGGTTTAGTCACAGAGCCTGGGAGTCCAGCCAAGAGGGAGTTGCAGTAGTCCAGGCAGGAGATGACCAGCGCTTGGACCAGGAGTTGTGTTGTGTCTTTTGTAAGGAAAGACCGGATCCTGCAGATGTTGTAGAGGGCAAATGTGCAGGATTGGGCCACAGCAGTGATGTGGGTACAGGACAGTCCGTCATCAAGGATTATGCCCAGGCTCCTCACCGTCAACGAAGGCGATACTGTGACATCCTCGACAGTGACTGACAGGTCCATGTGAGGGCAGTCTTTCTCCGTGATGGGGAGGAGTTCAGATTTACCAAGGTTGAGTTGTTGACCAGAGGGGAGCATGTTTTCACACTCCTAAAGGACAGGATGGTCCGGATTCCTTGTGATAAATTCAGCTCTCAGTGAGGATTTACGACATTGAACATTTTATGACACTGTGGTGGCATCAGCAGTGATCAAAGTAATTTCCTCTGCACCCCAAAGGACCGCAGTCTCCTCTTGCACAGGGCATTTGTGTTGTCAGTCCAGTCCAGTTTATTGTTTAGGTGAACACTGAGGTGTTGTTATTTTGCTACCATCTCTATGTCCAAGCCCTGGATGTTCACTGATGTGATATGTGGTGTCTGAATGTTTCTGGGACAGCAACACATCTACATGTACTACCACCGGCCTCAACAAGTAAGCAGTTGTTTGAATAGCTAGGGAGTCAGTAGTACGTTACACAAACCATCATGTACAGCACCAATAGTATATCTCACGATGAGCTAACGCACAGATTTGGTTTAAATGTTGTTTAAATGCTCATTTTCAGTCATGGAGATAAAAATGATGGAAAAAGAAAAAAGTCTTGCATTGACGTCCAAAGACTTCAGACTGTGAAACATTACAGCCGTTCATAAAACGAACTCCTTTGTCTGAAGGAACATTAGCACTTCATGCTTGGAGATCTCGGGACTGACCACAGATATATAATGGGATGTAAGAAGCAAAGCTGGTACTTTACTGTCATTTAGTTCTGCCTCACTGCATTACTTCCATCAATGCTCTTTTCAAAGCAGATACCACACCCTCACAGCAGCTTTTCTTTTCACTCCACACACTCCCTTTGCTTCCAACACATATTCAAAGCTTTCAGTCAGGAATCATGTCATCCACTGACAATAACAGACCTGCACTGCACTCGCTCCCCCTAACTGTCTGTATGTATTTCTTCTCAGTCATGAGCAGCGTCTTCATCATAGCCGGGTCGCTAGCCTTGATCGTAGCAGGAGCCTGTTGGGTGAGGTAAGATATTATTCCTCCCTTTCTGAACTACTGCAGGATACTCCAAATGTCAGCTCTCTGCCTTCCACCATTTAATGATGCAGCTAGCAGATTCGCTATATTTTTGCCAGTATTCAGACTTGAGGCATTAAGAAATCAATTACATGTTGAATATTGGTTGAACTAAATCGGTTGGAATAGGACAACTTACTGGTGTATAAAATTTCAGTACCTGTTTTAATTACCCAGGGATCAAAAAGACATCCTAAAGTTGCTGCTCTTGTCTGACCGGCAGTCTAAAACTCAAAGAGACTTTTACTGTTTACTGTTATAGAAGACTAAGAAAACTACAAATAATCACATTTAAGAGGTATGAATCAAATAATTCTTGGCACGTTTTCGTGAAACAATTAATCTTTATCAAAATGAATATCCTGTCAATTGACTGATGAATTATTATAATTATAATTATACAGCCTCCAGCTGTTCCAGCTCTGCTTGTGTTTAGTGTCATCATCTCAAATTAAGCTGTGGCCCAAATCATATCAAATCAAGTTTTTTTATGTAGTCCAAAATCACAATCACAGTCTGTACAGTTTCGTTTCGTTTTCTTTCGCTTTCTCCATGCGGGTCGCAGGTGATGTTACCGCTTTATACCACCTTTTTCAAGGTGGAGCGGGGGTTACTGGGGCCAAATCCAGTGAATCTATGGGCGAAGGCCAGGGTACTCCCTGGATCAGGGCCCTTACTGATGGCAGTGGCTGCCACGAAGGTGCCAACTGCACATCAGGAGCAATCTTGCTCAAGGATACCTCGGCATGTAGCTCAGTCCTGCCCCGGGGAGCCAGGGATTCGAGCCAGCTGAGCTACAGCCGCCCCAGTCTGTACAGTGTCTTGCATATACTAATGTGAAACCTGTGAGAGACAGATTGAAAAAATAAAAAGATTCATTCATAAGGAAGAGCAACTTAGTAGTGTGTCTTTTGTTAGACTTTCACAGCTATTATGCAGATCCAGAAAAATACTTCATTTGATCAAAGTGAATACCAAACATAACTGAACAAAGATTTTGTAAAGCACAAAATAGAAGTTGCTGTTTGAAATGATTTGTTTTGTTCCTTACATTACCTGGAAGAAAATGCTGAGAATGATGCTGGAAGTTTTTATTGTGCACGGTTTTAAAAAGGTACTAATTTTGCTTTAAGATCATATCAATTCATTCCAAATCCATTCACAAATCCGAAATCAAGTATTGAACCAGGAACCATCCTCCAGTGTGTTCATATTTGTTCCTACTGCAGGTTGCAGAAAGGTGTCCATCTGACTCAGAAGGTGGACTACCCTGTATATGGACTTATGAGAGCCCAAACTTTTGACAGTTTGGTGAGTATCAAATCTTTATTGTGTTACAAGGACTTCTTAAGTTTCCCAAAAAAAACTCAAACATGTATGTTCAGTTCTTATCAAGATGTCAGTGTAGTCTCAAATGTAGTTTTTTTAGTTAGACTTACTGTCAGTTGTTTAAACCTGCATCAATCTAGATTACTTTAACATAAGTATATGATTATGTGCATGTGAAAAACAAACCCACACAGAAAGAAGCATAAAACATAATCAATTAAAAGTTTTGTAATCCAAGTCTGCAGAAAACTGAGGTCCCAAATTGATCCAAAAACATGTTTACACCCTCAACATGCAGCTGAGCTTGTGCATCCTCTTCAGACTAACATTAAGGGAACATTCAGACTAAATCAGTAGGTTTGTGCGGCAGTGTGAGAGTGTCACTCCATGGTCTATGTGTAGGATGTGTTGGGAGCCCCCGCTGATCAGTTTGCCAACATGTGAAGCTGTGTATGTTGTTATGGTACCAGCATGCTGGTTCTACTACTAAAAAAGTAATAAACAGCCACAGTGTGAGGCAGATCCTTACTGTGTGTTTTAAACTGAAGCACAAGACCAAACTGACTTTTTGGGTGAAACGTTCCTTTGAGCAAACAACAAATAATTCAAGAGTAAAAAGAGCATGCAGGTTGTGTTGTGAATATAAGGACAGTATGTCTGAACAGTATGTCTGTTTTCTAATTAATGGCAGTACTGTAATGCTATAACTTTGATTCTCAATGCGTCCTCTCTCAGCCTTTTTAACACAGACAACGTTTTTAATAAGCCAGGATACAGGAACATGTGCAGCACTGACACATGCTGCCAAGTGAATGTCAACTGAGCAGTGTGAGTAGATGTGAATGAATACCAGTGATATCTCATGTCCCCTCTGCCCCTCCTTGTGTTCCAGCCTGGGGACAAGAAGCTGGCCCACAGTGCTCAAATGTACCACTACCAGCACCAGAAACAGCAGATGCTTTCCCTGGAGAAGTGAGTCACCCTCTGTGCAGACATGTTCATCTGGCCTCGGCATGTGTATATCTGTCTCCTGCCCCCTGTCCCTCACCCCTTCTGCCCTCTCTGCCTCTTTGAGTCTGTGTTGTCCTCTGAATATTTTATGACTTAATTTCTGAATGTGTGTGTGTGTGTGTGTGTGTGTGTGTATGTGTGTGTATGTGTCTGACTGCTGCTTGCGTGTGTTTGTGTGTGTGTGACCGCTGCAGACACAGGGATGAGCCCAAAGTTCCTGACTCAGGAGCCTCAACGGATGAGGAGAACGAAGATGGAGACTTCACAGTGTATGAGTGTCCTGGACTGGCACCTGTGAGTAAACGCTGCATTATTATTAACTTTTATTCAAAATTTTGCAGCTTATCATCAAATCCTGTAAGCCTTTGACCAATATTAAAGAACACAATTATGGCAAATAACTGAAAACCATTAATATCATCGTAATTATCATAATTTGGCCATGTATCACAGTCGCCATGTCTAAACTGTTCAAAATTTTGCAGTCCAAAACCCCGCCAATGCCGATCTCTTGCAGGCTAAATATTTGGTTGAGTCAGAGATGGGTCGGGGAGGCAAGAACCAGCTACAGTCACTCTTTGGTCGTCTGGGAATTAAGTTGTATGGAGGCAGACACTTCGCAGAGCCCAGTCGTTGATAAAATGCAGCATCAAACTCATGCAAGGCTGCATGGTTCGGCTGAACCATAGGTCTGTTGGAGTTGAGTAAAACAACACCCCTCCAGCGATCTTTTCATGTGTGCATTTGTACAGGTGAGGCAAGGCAACTTTGGCAAAATACTTGTGGCTTGGTACCACATACCTGGGGTTGAAAGTTTTCAGTTTGTTAATAAACCCCAGCTTTTCCACTGTATATATGGGCACCATATCTTAGGTGATACGCAACGTGACTGCATCTGCAAGATGGTGCTGCTGTAGTAGGACACCATCGTGACTGCTCCACTCAGACTGTGCGTTTTATTTGGTATTTACTTAGTTTTATTGGTACCATCTCCCTGCAGTCTGCCCTAAATAGATATGAGCGCAGTACGCTCCTGAACATTGCAAGTGTAACTTCATACTTTGTTTCTGAAGTTATGTGCGATAATCACACCTGGCTGAAGGAGATCCTCCGGGACGCCGGCCTTAACAATGGAGACAGGCCTCAGCGGAATTGCAGGGGGAAGAAACACTGCGGAAACGGGCCGGCGTGTGAAACAGACTGCGAGTGATTGCACACTGTCCACCCCTGCCCAGTGCCCTGCTAGCTTACGTTCAATCTCTGAACAACAAGCTTAACGACATGACGGCTTGGATTCGTTTCCAGAGGAACATACGGGATTGCAGCATATTCTGCCTCTCCGAGACGTGGCTCTCCCCTGCGGTGCCAGAGCACGCCGTTCAACCAGCCGATACTTTCTCCGTGTTTCGGATGGACAGAACGGAGGAATCGGATAAATCTAAAGGTGGTGGAGTGAGTCTCATGACCAACAGCAACTGGTATGACCCTAGAAACGTCTTGCTGTTGTCTCTTTCCTGCTGGCTTAACCTGAAACACCTAACACTGCTGTCGCCCTTTCTACCTGCCCCTTACTTCGGCAACACTAGAGGTCAGACGCTGGTCCACCCAATCAGAGGACATGCTTCAGGACACACTGAGTGACGCTGACTGGAACATGTTTTGGTCGAGCTCTGATATCATTTTCACAATAGCATTTTCCACAATAATGATGATAAATTTATGACATTTATTTTCTAGTTTTTTTTTTATGTTTCATCAGTTTTCCTCTACCTAGAAAACACTACATCAACAGCCAATCGCACAGCAGAGAAACAAATGCATGTGGCTGATGCATGTTTCTGGCCCCTCCCACTTACATCAATTCACGGTGACCACCTGTGTGGTCCGACCAGCGTAACTGAGTGTGAGAAAACTGACAAAGACGAAGAAATTGAAGCAAAGAAAGGTCATACCACTTAGGTTATTTGGAAATAGTTTGGCTACTATAAAATAGTGGTCTGACAAAGGACAGATCAGCATTGGGTGCAAAATGTGTCGGCGGCAGCCAACCTCTTCCATCATCTCATAAGGAGCCGTCCCAAAGCGAGTTTGCTCTGTAATGTTACTGTCAGCCTCCCCGCAAGTAGCCTGCAGACCAGCCACACTGCTTCTACTAGTCAGACATCACTATGACAACCAACAATCACTGCAGCTTTTTCCGCCATTGCCCCATATCAGAAGAAATTGAAGCGATACAAATACATAACCAGTGCAATTACACACAGCACCCCTAAAGATATGATGCCTATAAGTACAGTTTAAAAACAGGGCGTCAAGAAGCTAATGACGTCACGGATTCTTAGTACACTCCAAACATCAGTCACCACCGATATGTGGTCTGGTCGCACGTCTGAACCACATCAGGTCTTGCAGAACAGGAGGCTAATGAAACTAAACTGAACAACATCTTGCAAGCTCATGAATGTGCAATATTCAAAGAATACAGTAGCATAATCATCCTCAACCTTTAACTTTTTATTATTTTATTTGATCAATTTTCAGTTCAGTGTACTACCTCTAAAATGTTTGAGAATTTTTTTTTTGCACAGCTGACAGATTGGTTGCAATTGTATTGTACTGCTGCTGTTCTTGTATAATTGCATGTGATAAATAAACCTTTGAATCTTTTAAATCATCGGTAATAGCTGTCCACTGGGCCCCTTTCTTGTCATACGGGATACAATTGGAAAATGATTCTTCTAATGCTGACTGCTTTTTAGTGGTTGTTTGTGGGCTGCCGTGGTCTTGTACATCTCCTAGTGAACAACATTTGTCTCACTCTGATGCATGCGTCTGTTTGAGATGCTGAAATAAACTGGTCCTGCTTGCACCAGTCTTTAAACAAACTTTGCAGCATACGGGACTGTTTTTTTTGGAGGGGAACAAACTCTTTGCTTGCTGAGTTGTTGTATTTGTCTCTCTGTGGGACGTAAATGCAGGGGGGGAGGGGGGAGCCCACTGTGAAGTACAGGAGCCAATGGTGAGCAGCAGTGGAGGAAGTTAAAGAGAAAAACCATTTTCATTTTCAAAAATCTTTCTCAACCACAAACTTAAATTAATCAATAAAGTCGATTTATCAGCCAGCCCTACCCTAACGTTTGACTGACTTGTTGTTATACTGGGACCATTAAAAGAGTTCCCTTAATTTTTTTAAGCAGTATATCATTTACTTTTACAGCATTTAGCAGACGCTTTTGTCCAAAGCGACTTCCAGTAATTCTTACATGCATTCATACACTGATGGTGGTGGCTACCATGCAAGGTGCCAAGCAGCAAACTACATCAAAGGGCAGTTTGGGGTTAAGTATCTTCCCCAAGGACACTTTGACATGCAGACCAGGGGAATTGAACCAGTGACCTTTCGCTTACAAGATGCTGGCTCTACCTCTGAGCCACAGCCGCCGTATATATCATCATTTCCATATTGGTAACCTTGCCACCTGCTGAACCAGAATACAAGCAGGCAAGCCTGCACATCCTCTCACTGATATCTATTTATTTTACTTCTTTGTTTGCACTGGAACTTGGACTGCTTAGCCCGCATCATTCACGTGTCCCAATTCACATGGATGATCTTGTAATGTGTCATGCTCTGATCAGTCATGTATTGTGTAAATCATACAGTAATACATACATATATTAATGCAGCTTTAATGGAAATAAGATACTATTTATGCTTAGTCAATCAATCATCTTATGAGAGGTCATTAGGTATCAGATGTGTTTTTCCATCTATTGCGTCATCTTCCAGCTCCGACACAAAATGGATTTCATTACCTTTATCCACACTGCAATGTAATTTACTATTCAGATCCATTTAGAAAATTATGTAATGTGATTTTTGTTATGTTTAACCTGTCTTATAGATCCCAAAATCTGTCTTAAACAGTCATAACCCTGGAGGAGAAAACATTTCAGCACTGATAATGAACTCTGTAACCAACACTCCTGTCTCTTTCCATCTTTAGACTGGGGAAATGGAAGTGAAGAACCCGCTGTTTGATGACTCCACTCTTTACCTTCAGAAGTTCCACAAGTAAACCTGGACGTTTCACCCTTCAAATGCAGCAGTTGTGTGTACAAGTAGTTGAATTTACACACACACATACACTCCTGTGCTGTCCAACCCTTTTAATGGACAGGATTAAGAATGTACGGAGGAGCAGGAAGATGAGGAGTGGGGCGTTCATGGACATTTAGAGGACCTCACGCGGCTGGTTTCTTGGTCGGAGCAGGACTAAATCTGGGGCCAAGTTCTCTCATTCTGCAGCCACATCCTGTTTTTGTTTTTTTTATCTCATCACTCTTTGTGCTATTTTTGTCAACAAAATTGCAATCAGCCAACCTTTAAGGATTCTGAATGACTTCTGTCAGGTAGCAGATATGCATATTGAATATTATATCCTGTGTTTACGGAGCCATACCAGTCCAGTACAAGGACCGCTCTCTAAAGCCACTGAGCCATGACTCATTAGTTATATCACATATTCATGAATATCCATGTTTATTTGTCAGCAGATGAGTTCTCACTGCAGGTTTAACTTTCAATTAAGTATTTTTTAAGGAATGTGATTTTATTATTATTATTATTATTATTATTATTATTATTATTATTATTATTAATAATGATATTTCCTTCACCTCCATGCAGCACCGTGATCTTTATCAGTATGTTATGTAGCCAGCGTATTCTCAGTCTAGTTCCTCTATGCATGAAATGATGATGGTGTGTTATGAAACATGACGGTCAATATGCATTTACAGATCTTAAAGATAATTATGTGTCATATAGTGAGTGAGAGAGAGATACATAATTATATTCCACAATTTGAAACTTATTTACCTAGAACTCTGAACCAGAGTGAGTCCATCCTGCATATATGGAATCAGACTAACATGGCTTGTCTCTATGATTTTGTGATGTGTAAATAGATGCTATCATGTACAGGAAAGAGATCTTACCTCTCACTCGATGTGTGTGTTAACATGTTCCTCTAGATTCCGGAATGCTGTGTCAAATATTGAACTGTTGTTTGGCCATATCGTGAACTATATTTGCAGAGCTCCTACACACGTGGAAAGACGAGAAATGTCGTCAAAAAGGTTTTGAAAACCAATATGACCTATTACATTTGGTATGGTGCATCATAGCATTTAACTGAAATGTCATAGTTTTGTAGATAAAGTGAAAAGCAGAATGTATCCACAATTTTATAGCATTTCCCCATAGCGTATATTTTAACCGAAGAATCAAAGTTTAAATTCTACCATCTATTCACCAGGTAAAACATGACACCTTGGTTACATTGTGCTGACATCAAGGACAACTAATCAAATCATATATTTGAAAATATTTAAAGAAGACACTATTCTGCAGAAATCTAGACTATATGATAATTTCTGATACACATTTCTGATAAAAGGCTGAGATATACGTGTGTGTGTCTGTGTCTATATATATATATATATATGTGTGTGTATTTATATATATGTATGTATGTGTTTATATATATATATATATATATATATATATATATATATATATATATATATATATATATATATATATACATATATAAATATATATATATATATATATATATACATACATATATAAATATATATATGTATATATGTATATATATGTAAATATATATGTATATATGTATATATATGTACATATATGTGTATATATGTAAATATAAGTATATGTGTACATATATACGTATATATATATATATATATATGTATATATGTATATATATATATATATATATATATATATATATATATATATATATATATATATATATATATATATATATATATATATATATACATATATATTTACATATATATACATGTATATACATATACATATATACATATACGTGTGTGTGTGTATATATATATATATATATATATATATATATATATATATATATATATATATATATATATATATATATATATATATATATATATATATATATATATATACTGGTGGACTGGTGATCGGAAGCTGGTTCGAATCCCGGCTCGAAGCATGTCTGAAGTATGTCTGAACCCCAAAATTGCTCCTGATGTGTAGTCGGCACCTTGTGTTGCAGCCTCTGCCATCAGTAAGGGTCCTGCGATGAGACTTTTATCAGAAATATGGCAACTCCTGCTCCATATACGATATAAAGGAGCCGCCAATTGAAAATGAAGCTTCTTTGAAAAACATCCAGGTTTGAGAATACTACCATGGGCATAAACCAGAGCAGTGGTATTGTGCGATTGGTGCATTTAAGCCAATCACATGTTCCAGTTGACAGATTTTCACAATACATGTTTGTAAAGATTAATGTCGGACTGGATTAATAGTCCAAGTCTTTTTCAAAAATGTCCAATGTACATTTTCATTCATTTTCAGAAATGTTTAAACTATACTAAATTATTTTATATTTTCATTGTTGCAATTATAAATTATCAAACAAAATAAGATTTATTTTTATCATTTAAATTTTCATAATCTTAAACCATACATAAATTTAAAAAAAAAAAAAACAGTTTGACAGAATTATTTTCTCTCTGTTATTTAAAGGGTATTACCAATTTTACACAGTAACATATGTTAACAGGTGTTGGAGTATCCCACGGCATGTAGAAAAGCCTTTTTGTGGCTCCAGAGGAAGATGCATGTAATCTGATAAACTGCCTCCAGTGATGTCATTCAGTGGCTAAATTGGGTAAACTAGGTTTCAGTGACCAGTTGCTTCAATTGGTCTTTACTTAGACTGGTCCTAACTGCTAAGTCTGAATTACAGACTGGCTACACTGCTTGTGTAGTGCTTGGCAGCTGCATTGCCGCTACAGAGCAGCTGCTGCCTTTTTACATGAAAATTGCCTTTGATAATAAAAAATGATGACATGGATTTCCTGACAACTCTGAAATGAAAAACAAGTTGTTATGCTGAGCAAATGCGCTGCTTGTACACCCAGTGTGATCAGCCTGTAACAGCGTGGCTGGACTTAGAAAGCCAAGTTACGATCCACTGTCACTTATGACCAGGCATAAACACTGTTGGTGCAGCCGGCTCTAGGTATAAAAAGCAGTCGTCTGGTTTAACATTACACTCTTATAACACTGCTGGACTCATTATGGACAGTTTATAAAAAAAAAAAAAAAAGATCAGAATCAGAACAGCAGACCAGAGATTCCATTTCCCTTTCTTTTCCAAACATTTGTCTCGCTTTTCAACACCTGGTGCCTACATTACCCACAGTGCAACTGGAGGCAGTTTATCAGATTACATGCAGCATCCTCTGGGGCCACAGAAGGCTTTATGCTATTTATTTCACATATGCAGTAGAAGCCCTCCCAAACACATTTCAATGTGTAAAATTAGTGGAGTTACCTTTTAAAAAAATATATTATTTTGCATTTGTATGGATATAAGGAGTGCACCAATGTAACATGTCTTTCCCAGCATCAGTAAAGTGGTGTGCTGTGACAGAAATGGTCTAACTGGCAGTAGAATATGGTGGAAACCCTGAGTTAGTCCAGTGATGCTGTCTGCTCTGGGCCATCATGAATGATGCACCAATCTGATCCGTCACATGGGCCAGAGCCTCTGGCCACCCCAGATTGGTGCATCATTCATGGATACTGTCTGCTTTCTCCTCCACTGACGCTGCTGTCTTCACTTGGCCCAAACACTGTATTGGACTAGGTGTACACATAAACCTTCCTGTGTCTTGTAGATACTAATCTCGACCCACTGTATACATGACAGATGATATTACACAGCTCCCATGAGTGTTTATTTCCAGTGGCTGATGTTTGAAACTGTGCAGGAACTGTGGATGTAACTGTGGCCTCTCGCTGTCGTCTCTCAGGAAAGCCACTTTCTGTGGCTCCTCTCCTCAGCCTGTCTGTCTCCTTACTCAGCCTCTCTGCTTTCCCACAGTGGCCGAGTACTTGACCTGCACTCATACACATACACAAGTGTCAATATGTAAAAAAGAAATATCTACAGCAGATACCAGGGAGTGTTAACGCTGGAGATCTTTGACTGTGTTGTAAGACTGTTTCATTCAAACCTACTGAGCTTGTGGAACAAAGAGAACCAATGACATTATTGGTTGAAGGTCTGAGAAATGACCAGAAAAGATAAAATTCTCATAATGTTTGCCTTTTTTAAATGTTACATAGCTCTGCTTTCTCTTCAACAGGGCTAAGAGGTCAACAAAAACCAAGCAGATTGTCTTGTTTTCGTCATACTCTCTCTCTATGATGATGAATGAGTCTCGTGAAGGAAATCTAGAACAAGTAACTACCTAGACTAGCTATCTTTGATACAGACGGTTTTCAGGAAATGATGAGTTCTATACACTGAAGATAACTTGTTCACCACCATGTTTAGCATGCATGTGGATATACCACAGCTGAAATGAAGGAAACAAATAAATATTTCTATAATCTGAAGAGAAACATGACTTGATGTGGAGCCTCCTCTTCTCAGATAATGTCCACTTATGTCATTTTTAGGGAATCTGTGGAACATTTGTCATATTTTAAAGGGCTCTTTTGCCGAGAATGTTTTGAAAAGTCATAATACACCGGGTTGTCAACGGGGGTAGAAAGCGGTTCCAAATAAAACAAATCAGAGCATGATTTAGGAACCAGCACACTGCTTTTTATTTTGTTATTAATTATTATTTTTAGCCCTGAGCACCACACAGTAAGTTCCCTACACCTTCATTGTTTTGCAGCAGATGCAGAACTCTCAGATACTGGATGAATAAAACCCAAACTATCTTAAGACTTAACAGGAAATTAAAAGGACATTTCTTTTCACAGTAACTGCAGTGCTGGTCTTCTTGTAAGAAAACAATGGTAGAAGAAGGCCACCTGCTGGCAGAACATGATAATGCTGTCCAGCAGCGGCAGTGTGTGGCAAGACGCAGTTATGAATGAGGAGGGAGCCATACTGTATTAAATGCACCGCCTTGTGGTGAGAATAGCTGCGATTGCTGTAAGACTGATTGGTAACGATGATTCAATGGGGCAGAGTTGTATGACTTGGGTGACCTGCATGACCTAACACTCAGCTTCATTATCAAAAAAATTGAGATTTTTTTACAGTTCAACAATAAACTTTATTGTACATCAGAGCACTAAACAGTAAACTTCACTTGGAATTTAATAATTCTCAATTTTTTCTGCATTATAATCCCACAAAATGTTTTATTTTATTCACATATTAGTCAACATGTGCTGTACAAGTGATACTAGTATATATATGTGATAGACTGGTATTGATTCTAGTATATCATTATATAAATAAGACACAGAGGACATACAGGACTATAAACAGGATTGCATTGTAGGGGTGAGAGGGGCCCTAATTTACAGCCTCTATGTCAAGTGATAAAGCAGTGTATGCCAAGAATGAAACCAACGTGACTCTTCACTTTATGTATTACCTGGGGGGATGGATGGGTTGGTCGATGTCCGGAGGGTCGGCGGTTCGATCCCCGCCTTTGCCACTTGTATCATGGTCATTGTGTCCTTGGACAAGACACTTCACCCTCCTTGCCTCTTGAATGTGTATGACTGCTGTATGTTTGAGGTGGTGGTCGGAGGGGCCACACCTCTGTCAGTCTGCCCCAGGGCAGCTGTGGCTACTATCGTAGTTTACCACCGCCAGTATGACTGTGTGTGAATGAATCGAACCTGGAACCCTGTCAGGCGCTTTGGGTGTCTTGAAAAGTGCCATACAAATCCAATCCATTATTATCATTACCTGGTGTTGACACTGACAGAAATCATCACAAAGGGTCATAAAACTATTTGCTTGCTTAAACAACTAAGACAGTGAGTAAATGTGTTTTAACTTAATTTCTACATACTATATCTTTAATCAGAAACAATGTGTCATATTTGATCATTTGTATAATTTAACATGTTTTCTTCCAACATGCAGCTGTACATGTGTGAACTAGCAGAACATGCAAATTCTGACAGTACTTGTAATAGGTACTGTACTTAAGTGAGTTTATTGGATTGCAATGATGCATTAACATTTTATGATGACAGCAATGTAGCCGATTAAGTGAAACTTATATGCAATATATGTTGTGGGATTGCTTGATCAATAGCAGTGCATCAATGCAACTTGTAGAAAAGTCAAATATTTCAATCTGAACTGGATAACAAGCATAAAGGATCTTAAAATTGAAGGATTGTACAAGTATAATTATTCATACCGCGTTATACTTTTACTCTTCTCTATATTTTGACCCAAAAGATATGATTAGCTGATAGAACATGATGCACCTTTATAGATTAAACTTTTCAGCGCTTTTAACCGGAAGCACAAGAAGAGACAGCTGCATTTATTGTCACGGCACTTGAACTGGACATTATTACTTTACCATTTATCCGGCTTTGCTCTTCACTGTAGAACTTGATCACTGTAGCTCATGCCTGTTTACAGTTTTTTTCGATTGCCAAGACGCATTGGTCGAAACTGAAGCAACATGTTCAAAACTCTTAACACAGTCTGCATTTCCATCATGCAGCTCAGCTCAACTATTAATCTCATGCCCAAAAATGTGTCTCACCAACAAAACACTTCATACTTGTCTCAAAAGAAGCTCATTCAACAAAACACTAGCACATTGTCTCACTTTGGAAACACACACAATCACTCTTAACAAACGGAACGACAAAATACTAACAACAAAGAACATTACATCAAATACATCTAATATTTCAAGTTAGAATGATTTTTGTCAGGTAAATCAGTATTTGATATAGGATCTTTTGCACTTTAATGGCTCTAAATTATTGTATATGCTGTAATATATTGCAACAACACTGAATCAGGAATGCAGAGATTTATTCAAGAACATTTGTGCTTTTGCATAAGTACTTCAGGACCATACAAAAATTATACACATGTATACTGTAATATTCAGACCCTGTCATCTGCATTTGGCCACATGTTTTCCTCGACGTCACATCTTATATCTTCTCTGGCAAGGCACCTAGGGTAGAATCTTCTTGAATATCTGATCCATCCCTGGCAGGCTTCGGGAGAAACATCTCCACAACCAGCATTCATTGCATCCAGCAAGGAGAGCTGGTTGTGTGGAGAGCCTTCCTCTCCTGGCTGCTCTTCTCTCTCTACCAACTTCACCCGCTGCTCTTTGATCCATACTTGTACAGGAAAAAGAATCAGAAGCCACTCCTTTTGTATATGCTTTCTAATGAGGCCAAACGCAGATCACCTGAATCAGTTTTCAGCTCAAAACTACCATCAGCTGTTTGGAATGCATCTTTGTTTTATTTATTTTTATTGTCAATATTTTGATATAATTTTCAATAGACTTCAATGTGGCTGCAGCAGAAATAACCAGTATTTTTTCCCCTATCATTCTGTTTTGAGTGTGTTTTTAACTGTTTTGAACAAAGTGTGTTAGCATTTGAAAAATGTGCTGTTAAAGCATAGTGTTTTGCAGGTGTGAACTAGTGAATGAGAAAAGACTTCTTTCATTTCGGTGACTGTGGTCACTGAATGCACTTCGTCTGAAAGCAATGAAAAGTGAGACACAGTTTAGCCCACATGCATTTCTGTTTTGCAGACTGTGCTAAGAGTTTTGAACATGTCGCTTCAGTTTCGACCAATGCGTCTTAGCAATCGAAAAAAACTGTAAAAAGCTCTTTGGAAAAATATTTTAAAAAATGTTATACAAAAAAAATTATCATCACTATTATTATTGTCTCCTTATTGTTAAAGGTGCAATATGTAAGATTGTCCACCTCATTCATACTCCTGACAAATAGGGGCAGTATATCTCCAAAGGAACTGTTAACTGCTGCTAACTGTATTCTGTTTATACATCCATGACTGTAGCTCCTTTAAGCAACGCAGCATTACATAATGCAAGAACTCTGGCCTGCTGGGAGAAAGAGGTGGTGAGGCCTAGCTGGTTAGCATGCTAATTCTAGCAGATGTCTCTACAACGCAACATATGTCTTTTTGACTTCAGAACTGATATTTCTTCATATTCTGTTGGTAATTCCAGTTATTTTTTTTTATGTTTTAAACAAAAATGAGAGTTGGTTTCTATGTAGTTTCAGTTGCCTAAACCTAGCCAAACCTTGACCACTGACTGGCAGCTAATCTAAACAGTTCTTAGTTTGAAACACACCAGAAGCCCTGAGCAGACAGTCAGACACAATCACGCAGTCTGTCTTGTGTTATTATTTTTTCTTTTATTTCAGGTGGAGAACAATGGAACTTCCCTGTGTGGTTGCAAAAAATGAAATGCTTATTTATGGTTCCTACATCAGTTCTCACTTCTGCTTCTTTTCTTTTTTTTTTTTTTACAGCACATTGTCACCCCCACCAACCATTTGAGATACTCCTACATATAACTGTCACTGTATGGTTTTTCATATTTGCATGTGGTGACTCGCTGGTATCAGCAGTTCCAATCAGAACACTTCTGTGACCTGAAAACATGAAGAGATACAATTCTTAGCTGTAAACCCAGCTCTCTAGGTCTTGATAGACTTGTTGGGCTGGTAAAGTGGGGTACTTAACACAAATCTGACACAGTCTTTCTCTCCAGTCAGTGTAGGTTTTTATTGTGTGAGTGCGGTGCCACTGGAAGTACTTCTCATAGACCTGCCTGTCTGCAGCTACATGTCTGAGATAGGCAGCCAGATCTGCTGTGGTCTCGAAATCAGCCACATGGATAAAGGAACCAGGGGGAGCCAGGGCTTCATAGGTGGCCCTGCTTGGGCCGAGAACCACAGGTACGACTCCTGCTTGGAAGGCGTTCCTCCAGAGCTTCTCACTTATGTAGTCCTTTGCCTCAGAGTTCTCAAAAGCCAGGTAAAAAAAACAGTCTGCAATTGTTGACAACAGCTTTTTCTTTGATAGGGGTTTCTTGTTCCACCTGCCGTACACCTCTATGGGAATATACTTCTTTAGACTTTGGTAAATACCAGCCCGACCCTGGTGGGGCCAGTATCTGCTGACCACCCAGCTGACAAAGCAGGAGTGATTCTGAGCACCTTGAAAAACTGGTTCATAGCCTCCTAATCTGGTCTCTCCATAAGGAATGGCTATGTCTGCATCACGTCTGTAACTCATGGTCCAGTTGAAGAGTCCATTGAGCTGGGTGAGATTTGCATTGTTGACGGGAGGTTCCATGGACAGCCACACCCAGTACTGGGAGGCCGGGCGATCCAAGTGCAGGGGCAGCGAGGACAGACCTCTGCTTATCTCGTGGTGGTGGAAGACAACCACATCAGCAGTGGCGAAGGTGGAGGTGTTGTCAGTAAGGAAGCAGTGGCTGATGTTATACATCTGGAGGCATTTGTCTCCATCAAGCCTGTAGGAGCGGCTGAACGGCCAGTGCCACAGTAGGATGCGGAGGTTTCTCTGAGGAACAGCTGGGTGATATTTATGCTGATGGAGCTTCTGGTCCAAGAAGCTGAAATAAAGCAGGGATAAGAGGGAGCTGAGGCAGAGGAGGAGGAGGAAGGCCTGGAATCCTGATGTTGTCATGGTTGTCAGGTGTATTCCAGGTCAAAAGGGCACAGATCAGTGGTATGGAACTGCTAGGAAGGAAGGGTAGATCAGGGAGGTTATTTTGCTTTCACATGTTTCCACCAGTGCAGGAACTACAGAGAACAAGGTGTTAAAACCACAAAAAAAACCTCCTACTGCACGAAACATTTAATTCTGTTTTCACACTAAAAGTTTGTATCAGAAATGTAACAGGCACAAATATCATAAACCTAAAAAATACTGAGTAGACAAGGTGTTGTTGTTATTGTGTTTTTTTTTTTATTATGGTGAAATGTTTGGAATAGATTGTGAATAAACTATTTGTTTTATCAAAGCAGTGATTACTTCACTTCTGTTAGAGGTTTATTCATTATAGAATTTCATAATCATTGTTTCAAACTCTTAAACGCTAGTCATTTCTGTAATTTCTGACAATATCAAAGCACAAATATTTGTTGTTTATATCTATAGCTTCATCATTTTTAGTCCTTTACAGAACTCACAGAAAACAAGCATAAAACGTACATGTTGTCCTGAAATTGGTACACAACATTGGATTCAATGTCTCATTGGTTTCTGTTCTGTTTAATTTCAAGTTGAAGGGGGTTGTTTCCATAATGCTCAGTAATGTGCAGCAGTGTAAAGTATGTTACCATTTACTTCAGTTCTGTACTTTAAATTTACAATTTAGAGGTACTTTACTTGAGTGTTTCAACGTGCTTCTCCTTTCCCTTCCAGTACATTCCAGAAAGCATGCCAGCCGCCAACCAAATACATTATGTAATATTCTTAATATTATGGATAAGATGATCTGAATGACTGACAGATGATTCATAAGACAGCCAACAGTATATGTCGTAAACTACTCGACCTTTGCCCGCTGCAGGACTAATGTATTAAAACATCAATATTTGTAATTGAACAACATACACTATGAAATCAGCCGAGGTACTTTTACTTCTAGTTCTGCCATATTATTTTGATGCCAGTGCTCACATTTACTTGTAACAGTACTTCTACACTGCAGAATTGTTACTCTTGCTAAAAGCAAAGATCTGAGCACCTCTTCCACCACTGATTTACAGAATGTGTACATTCATGTTTTTCTTGTGCTCCTGTGGTCAGAAGTTTGGTCAATAGTGAAAAATAAACAAGGATAAAAAAAATGTAAAGTGTTTTTAAAAAGGTACTTACTTATATTGCTTATTTAAAAAAACAAAAAAACAACCATGAATTGAACAGGTGACTGATCGAAGTCATTTCTGATTATATCAAAGCACAAATATTTATATCTATGGCTTTCTAAGTCACATTCTTCTAAGCGCATACTCAAACCACCTTTTGTGTGCGTTGATGACGAGGCATCTTGTGAAATGAAACTGGCATACAGAGGTTTACGAAAGATGGCACACCCTGATGTTGGTTACACCACAAACTCAACAGTCTTCTAACTATTTTTTGAGTAAAGAAAGGGAAATACATGGTAAATAAAATCTGATTTGAAAATAAAAATAGATTTTTTTAACAGTTTCCATTACCCTGAAGAAATGCTAGTAGCACTCTTTACACTTTAAATGTGAAATAAAAGCGAACTAACTAATAGGTGATTTGAATGGAATAAAAGGAGGTTGGCAGAGATGTTGGCTCTTACCTGTGTGACATGATATCAGACTGCTGCCTGTAAAGCTCTGTCCTTCTCAACACGTCCTAGAATATGAAGGAAATCCAGCCCCTCTCAAATTTTTGACTCATCTCTTTACTCAACAAACACACACACACACACACACACACACACACACACACACACACACACACACACACAGACACACACACAGGGTGTGACAGTTGATGTACAATCTAAATCACTTGTAGAAAGAAATGAGCAGCACAAAATGCAAAAACAGTTACGCTTCTTCATTCAGTAAATTCAAATGAATTAGTTTTTTTAGGGCTTTTTTCATATAAACTGAACTCGGAATTAATTATCATGAAGATTCAGTTCATCCTCATTCTGTGTATGTGTACTCTCACGTTAAACTGGGTTAGGGTTGGAGGGGATAACTCTATCACCACAGACACCTGCCACTCATTTTGCACTAATTTCATTGCCTCTTAAATTGCTCCTACTGCTGTTCTGTTTGCAGTATTAGCAAGCACAGCAGCGGTTGGCAGTCAAAAACATTAACATAGCTGATTTTAGATTTGTAACCACAAGCTGGTCTTCCTGTTCCTGTTCTTGCAGCTCATGCACAGGAAAGGGGCACATGGTTACACAGCTTCTGTAGGCATAGACCACATCTTAACTGTTTCAACAAGCTGTTTCACCCTCAGTCTGCCAGTTCACACTTGTTTTTTAAAGCATAACCCGATTCAAAAACATGTGCCCTTCCCATACTCCTACGCCCTAAAGGTTAATTTAGCACACTGCACTGCTTTAAGTAACGTTTTGAATCCCATTTGTTTTGTATGTTTCTGAATATGAAGTTATCAATACACAGAGACATGTGCGAAACATTGGAGTGATGTCTAATGACCTATCGGGCACTGGAATGGGTATCAGGCTTATATATTTTCAGTCCCATGACAGGTCATACCATCATCTAACCCTGGTCTGCTGTGCACTGAACTGCCTTGAACTCTATTTTCATCCATGAAAAGAGCAGATACCCGTCTTGACCCAACCTTATATCAACAGTCTGTCTGCTACAATAGTATCTGTCCCAACCAGGGCCATTTCTGTCTTTTTGGGGGCCCTATGCAAGATGCTTTTTGGGGGGCCCTATTTTGTCAAACTACGATGGATAGATTCCTAACCCTTTTAGGTGATCCACAAAGATGCAACAGTTTATTACATTTTAAGAAGAAAACAGGCTGGAGGTGTGAAAACCTCTCTCAAATTAAAATCAAACACCTTAAGTTGACCCACCCAAGCAAGTTGAACTGACTACAAGGTAAACAATGGGGATCCTCTAGATGTCAATAAATGACACTGATGCAGTGTTCCTCTGAGAGTAAATTGGCAAAACAAAATCGAGCAAATAAGAAGTAATATTGATATTTGGAGAACCCTCCCAATCTCTTTGGTTGGGAGGATTAATACAATCAAGATGATTGTACTACCATGCTTCCTCCATCCATTCAGTCAATTCCTTGTTTTATTGCTCAATCTTACTTTAAAAAGCTAGATTCAATTATTACACCCTTCAGTGTTTCTAAAAAAACACTTATCAACAGCAAAGGCTGCGGGTGGTTCACCCTACCAGACTTTAAATTGTATTATTGGGCGGCTCATTTATCCATTTTTGCAAGGTGGAAAAAGGGTCGCCTTTCTACCACAGACTCCTGTTCGGCATGGTTACTCATTGAACATTCTCTTTGCAAAAAGCTTTGTATTTGGCAATACTTTAAAAATCTGTAAGCAAATAAAGCTATTCATTAAGGCTCCAAAGATGTGGATACTCCTTTATACCCAGCCTGAATAAAAGAAAAAAGTTTCTTCCACTTGGAAGCGGAAAGGTATCTGTAATTTAGGGGACCAATATATTAAAGGTAACTGTGCCTCAATTGCGCAGTTGAGAGCAGCCAACAATATGCCCATAGCAAGTTTTTTCAGGTATCTAAAAATATGAGACTATGGCAGGAATCACATGCCCAACTTAAAAAAAAAAACTGGATGAGCCTAAGTCACTAGAGGCAATGAATAGATCTGATCCCAATACTTGCTGGGCGGTCTCTTTTTTCTATTGGATCCTGCATGAGAGTTTTCTGATAAACACAACAAAAGTTAAACAGGCATGTGCAGACGAGTTAAATGTAGAATTAGAGGATGAGGCCTGGGATGAATTTTTATAGAGAATACATGATTGTTCTGCTTATTCTGCTTTACTGAAATATTTTCAGGATGTAGATTACTGTGTTGTTTCTAAGGTGGCTTACTGTGTATGTGGGCCCGAGCACTGACCAGTGCAAGGACCTATTGGAATCGCTAGGATTATTTATATGGGCCCGAGCACTAACAGTGTGAAGAATGTGTTAGGATTATTATTATTATTATTATTATTATTATTATTATTGTTACACTGAACAAAAAAATAAATGCACTTTTAAATAAAACACTTTTTGCTCCTATTTTTTTTAAAGACTTTTTCTGGCATAGACACCTTTATCAAGCAGTAGACAGATAGGAAACATGGAAGAGAGATGGGGATGTGACATGCAGCAAAGGACCTCCAGCTGGGATTTGAACCGGGGTCAGCTGCATATATGGCATGCGCTCTAACCACTCCACCACCTGCACGCCTTGTTTTTGCTCCCATTTTTCATGAGCTGAACTCAAAGATCTAAAACATTTTCTATATACACAAAAGAACCATTTCTCTCAAATATTCTAAATAAATCTGTCTAAATCTGTGTTGGTGAGCACTTTTACTTTGCCGAGATAATCCATCTCACCTCACAGGTGTGGCATATCAAGATGCTGATTAGACGGCATGATTATTGCACAGGTGTGCCTTAGACTGGCCACAATGGCCACTCTGAATTGTTCAGTTTTATCACACAGCACAATACCACATATGTCGCAAGTTTTGAGGGAGCATGCAATTGGCATGCTGACAGCAGGAATGTGCAGCAGAGCTGTTGCCCGTGAATTGGCATGCCAACTCCCAGAATGAGGAAAGCAAGCGAGTCCTGCATGGTCTCTGCAGCCCACCCACTGGTAAAATGGGGCTCCTACAGGCTGTTCAGATTCTGCTCCTGTCGTTACGTAACGAAAGGAGAGATTTACATTGGCAGGCCTCCTCTGTGCGATGATAGGAGATATCCGAGAGGAGGGCCTCCATTCCCAATGTGTCCAGCAATAAGATAGCAGTGTTTCACAATGTTGTGGCTCAGAGTTAGCCACGCAAATTGCTCTGTTGTTGGCTGTAAAATCAACATAAGCGCCTATATTCTGTCCGAGCTACAAAACAACAGCAGAGGCAGTGGTTGTGTTTCATTTTTAACGACAACGTGCCGGCTACAGTTCGTGTTAGCTTGTATGTGTGTGCTAACCACTTCACGTCGGACTGCTTCAGTAACGAGTAAACGTAAAAGGATCAGTCTCAACCATACCGGACCCAGCAACTGCACCCGAGCCACAGATAAGTGTTGCCACGTTTTGATAGTATTTACTAGGGGTGTAACGATTCATCTATTACATCGATGAACGGATTTATATTTCTACGATCTAACTACATCTATCTGTGCTCGGCAAGTTGGCCTGCCAGGCGACATATATCGATAAAAAATCGTTTGAAATGGTAAAGAATTGATTCTATCGATACTAGAAAATTACACATCTGATTTAAGCACGGCGAACTTTAATGATGTGTGGTTTTTTTAGCACTTGTAACGATAAAGACATGTTAAACATTACTCGATTCAGTCTGCCTGTCTGTGACGTCATCAGCACGTGCTGGCCGCAGCGCGAATCTTAGAACAACAACAAAACGCTGCATGGCGGATGGCAGAGGAGACGGTGAGTGTGTGTGGAAACACTTTGGCTTTTGCAAAGACGGAGATGTTCTAATTAAGTTGCTTGCTGTTTGTAGAATATGTAAAAGCCAAGTAAAAAAACACGGCAACACGACTAATCTCTCCAACCACCTACTAAGGCGCCATGGGATTTCACACAACGCCGACCGTCCAGGCACCTCCTGCAGCATTACTGCTGCAGCAGCAGCGCAAGGTAACGTCAGCTTTTGCCATTTGCCATTAATTGTTGTTTACTTGTTTATATCCATAATTAATTTAAACCTGATTCCCTTACAGGAAACAACAGGGATCTAGGAAACTTTACCTGTACTGTCCAGTATCCAGGTATTTATTTCACAGTCACACTAGTCGAATTTTCGGCTAAAAAGTTACTGAATCGATTTCAAGTCATTGAATCGTATCGGCAACCACGAATCGTGATACAAATCAAATTGTTACAATGAATCATTACACCCTTAGTATCTACAGTTGCCTACGAGTATGGTGAAGTCAGCTGGAAATTGGCTAACTAGTTAGCTCTACTTCGGTCTGCTATGCAATGGCGTTCGAAGCGAGTTTAATGTTAATAATATTACGAGGGAGCTTGGTTGTCACATTAAAAAGTCTGGAAACATGTGCAGAATGGAGACAGAGAATACGCGAACAGTGTCCAAGAGTTTGGAGACTGTGTTGGAGACAAACACAGCTTTCGCTAGCAGTTAGCCATTAGCTACATGGGGTGACCATGGCTCAGGTGGTAGAGCGGGTCGGCCTTTGTTCGGAGGGTCGGTGGTTTGATCCCCACCAACTGCCACCTGTTCCATGGTCAATGGTCATGGTCCATGGTCACTGTGTCCTTGGGCAAGACACTTCACCCTCCTTGCCTCGTGTGAATGTGTATGTCTGCTGTGGTGGTCAGAGGGGCTGTAGGCGCTAAATGGCAGCCACGCTTCCAGGGCAGCTGTGGCTACTATCGTAGTTTACCACCTGGAAACCTGTAAGAGAGCTTTGAATGTCTAGAAAAGTGCCATACAAATCCAATACATTATTATTAAATGTAACAACACATAGAACAAACTGACATTATTCAGACACACTAACCATCCTGAAACTTCCTGCTGCCGCGGAGTCTGTATTTCTTCAGGAGCCTCTCCTTCTGGGTCTGATTCTAGCTTCTATGAGCCATAGCGATACATCCTCCTTAAACATTAGCACATGCTACCGCTAGTGTAAGTGGCAACCTTTTCCCTGAGAGGGACGTGTAGCAGGCAAGGCAGGCGTTGACAGACAGAGCTCATTAGAAAAAATCCATACAGACAATGCTGATCTTCATAGGGCTTAATATCACCACTTGTAATTGCCTTCTGTAAATAACAGTTGTATCAGATGATAATACAACTGAATTACAATATATAATACAGAAGCAAATATAGACCGCTAATACATTTAAATATTAAAGCCCCTGTACAGACTTTTCATTTAGTGTTGATTTTGGCGGCCCCGCTGGACGAAAGCGGTAGTGTTTTGCCGGAATGAAGACTGCATTTCCCATGAGCTCTAGCGCCCACTGTCGTGAAGACGTTTGTCTGGCCGGCGCGTGTAGATTTGTTTTGGAAATGTCGGAAACACGACGGGACTTGCTTTGAAAACTTTTTTTAAAATTTTTTTTAGCAGCTATCTGCAGCGGGCATATGGACGAGGTAATGTGTCTATTTGTATTTCTACTTAATATAATATGCCGCCGGTGAAACAAAGTAATGCTGCTGTTGCACTGCAATTTCCCAGCTATATATATTACCCACGGTGCTACAGAGCTAGCGTTACAGCAAAGTCACAGTGATTGTGATGGATGTTTTGTTCTAAGTAAGAAACTGAATCATTTATAATGACAGAGGATATTACCGATGCATCGTTGCAGGTCGGCTGGGCTGATACACACAGCTGAAATGGATGCGTGATCTAAGACGTTTGTTGTCGTTTTCACGAGTGTAGTATCTAGAGCTAATCTAGTGGTAACGTTAGCCAGCTTTGTTGTAACAACATGAATTCATGTATTGCTGTAAACTACGTCCCGCATTACATTTCATAAATGAAATAAAATTTACAAACCTGTCTAGGAGGAATCGGGCAAATTCTGGATCCGACTTGAATCCCTTCAAGCCCCGCAACTCTCTCCATCTCTGGAAGGAATCGCCAATGTTTATCCGTGTTTTAGCCCTAGCTCGATCGGATTCCCTCTTGGCCTTTCGTTGGTCTTCGGTTTGAATTGTTTTTCTTTTCTTTGTCTCGTCTCATTATCAGCCATGACAAAAGTTTTAGCTTGGTTAGCACTGGCTAGCATAGCAACAAAACAGCTATGCCGTATCCTGAATGTCATCAGTTCCGGTCTGACTGCCGTAAATCGTTTCGTCAGTGGTCCGACCCGACCAAGGCCTTTCAGAGGTATAGAATTAGACTACTTAGAAAAAGCGTATCTTCACGCTGATGGGCTCATTTGCTGTTGTAGGTAACAGAGACACATCAGCAGAAACCAGAGACTTTTCTATATCCAGTTAAAAACTCTTTAAATTAAATCACAAATAGAAAACCAAACGTAATAGCAGAAAAAAAAATAAACTGAACTATTGGGGTGTGCCTTGATAACTGTCAAGTCACTGATGCAGAAAAGGGTGATAAAAGAAAATGATAAATAAAAGACCACAGTTCATTCAGCAAACTTTATTGGTGTAAGTTTATTGGTGTAATGTACACAATCCAACCTTCCAAACTTTTCAAAAACATTTCCTGTTTCAGTCTTATTGAAAGGTAATTTTTTCCATCATAACTAAGATATTAGTAATGTCAACCCAACCCTCCACTGTAGGTATATTCAGTTTTAAGCACTTTCTAGTTATGGCCTTTCTGCCAGCCACACTTCAAATATGAACAATTATCTAACATGAGAGGAAACATTTTCTAATTGCAGGGTGTCCAAATATATGGTCTCTAGTAGGGCTGGGCGATATGGCCTAAAAATTTAATCTCTGATTTTTTCACACCAAACTCGATTTACGATTTGAACCGATTTTATTCCTTCAAATGACAGACATTTTTTAAAGAACTGCTTTTATTTCAGTGCTTTAATTGTAAAGAAATTGTCCTGCCATAGTTAACAGTGTGCTCCTCCAAACTCAGTTGTAAAAATAAATAAAGGTTTTACCTTCTACCTTGCTTTTGTAAACATGCACTTTTGTAAATATAAATTTAACATTGCAGGCTATTACAAAAACATAACTTTCATAAAGCACATTTTTTGTGGATAAATAAAAGGTGCCTTTTGTATACAGAACATATTTTGACATGATGTGCATGCTTATTGTCTTTAGTTTCAACATATTTACACATTTTTTGCAAGGAAGACAAGCCTGTCCACTACCTCTTGGCTTGAGGCATGCCCTGTTGCATGTAACAATCCCGCCCCCCACACTGAAAACCCTCTCTGATGGGGCACTTGTAGCAGGGATAGAGAGGTACTTCTTGGCCAGGTTGGTAAGCCTTGGGAAGTTTGGTTCATGGCGCTTCCACCACTGAAGTGGATCAGTATCTGGGTCTGCCTCAGGGGAGAGCAGGTAGGTTGCCAGCTCAGTCTCTATTTTGACTGCCTCTGACTTGTGGTGGGGAGATGGCGCTGGCGCATTCTTCTTGAAGAAGGTAGCTAAAGTCTTTTTCTTCTCGGGCTCAGGCTGAAATTGTGCTTCCACAGCTGGACAAGGCTGCTCTGGTGTAGTTTTGTCAGCAGGCAGAGCAAGCAGCTCAGTGACAGCTCTTTTCTTGACTTGTTCAACCTTGTCTAGATCAATGTAAGTTGTCCAGAACCTGGGGTCCATCAGTGAGGTCATGTCCAAGAGTTCATCCTTCACAGGGTCGCTGTATTTGTTATCAAGGTACCCCAGTATGTTTCTTTTTATTGTTTTAGTGAGCTCTGTGTCTTCCTCATCTGGCTGTAGGAGACTGGTTTTGAACAAATGGAGCACCGATGTAATATAGGAGATGATGACAGGCCTCACTGGACAGGGCGTCAGTAAAGTCTTGGAGTGGTTTGACAGCTTTATCTATGGACTCTTACACTTTAATGTCTTGCCAAGAAGGCATGAGATGCAAGCTTTTCTTCTCCGACTCCAGAACACAGGCCATGGCCTTCTGCTGTTCCAGGAATCTCTCAATCAATTTTTGCCCCCAACCCCATCTTGTTGGGGATTCCGTTATAAGCTGATGAGGGGGTAGACTAAGCTCAGCCTGTACTACACTCATGTCTCTTCTTTTTCTGTGACATGAACTATATTTACACGCATTATGGTTAATGTCAAAGTATTTTTTTCACATTTCAAAAATATATTATTATTAATGCATACACAAGACACTGCCATTATGATGAATCATGCATTGCACCCGCCCTCCAGCTCTTTAGCAGTCTTTTCACGTGTACATTTGTACAGGTGAGGCAAGGCAAATTCGGCAAAATACTTGTGGCTTGGTAGCACATACCTGGGGTCCAAAGTTTGTAGCATGTGGATGAACCCCAGCTTCTCCACAGTATATATCGGCACCATGTCTTTAGCAATATGCAACGTGATTGCATCCAATATAGCTTTCCAATGGGACCCTTTCTTGTCATATGGGATGCAATGAGAAAATGACTCCACTAATGTTGTCTGCTTTTTAGTGTGTGTTTGTGGGCTGCTGCGGTCTTGTGCATCTCGTAGAGAACAACATTTTTCCCACTCTGCTACATGCTTATGTTTTAAATGCTGAAATAAATTGGTCGTGCTGCTGTCTTTAGTGCGACACCTGGAAAACTTTTTGCAAAATTTTATAAACCTCTGGCCAGAAAGGAATCAATACTGGGCAGACCCAGAATACATGATGATACTTTTCCTCAGAAACTCACACTTCTGTCTCCAGCAGCAGGAGGATTTGGTATGATCACTCTTTTCAAGTATCTAATAAAGTATCTAATGAGGTTTTTCCATAAAGTTCAACTTGAAGTTTTCCATAGTAGCTCATATTATTTCTCCTGTTCATCCACTCTTGCCTTTAGGTTTCCTTCCTTTCTCCATTGTTGTTTTACACACAATGAGTAACATTTTGTTTGTTGTAAAGCAATGAGATGTTTTTCACTTAAGTACAAAACATATACCTCAACAAACGCTTTAAATACACTATTCTCCAGGTACTTTGTCCACATACATAAGATTATATAGTGTATGTCAGGTAACCATATATGTATTGTAATATGTGCTCAAAAAGACGTGTGCATGATTCTAACATTTGTAGGTCACAGGCAGGTCACAGGAAAAGTAATCGAACCTCGATCACTCCAAATGTTGCACTGTACCTGTCCTCTGTGAGGGGGGGCGGGTCGAGAGGCGAGCTGCTGGAATCTGACCGGACCGACACCCCAAGACCAAGAGTGAGATTTACTGAAACTGTAGCGGAACCACAAGGTCCAAAAGACTGAAACCATCTGGCGCCCAGTGAAGGAAAAGAAGGAAAGAAGAGGAAGACGTGAAGAAGATAGAGATACAGTAACGTCAATGTGATGAAGAGAAAGGAAATTAATAGTTTAATGATCGTAGTTACCGTTGTTGTTAGCTTGCTAGCTTACTTCAAACGATAGCAGCATTGTTTCATAATCAATAAATAGCTGAGTCGATGTGTGTTAATGTTACTCCACCTTAAATTCATCAGGGACGTTTGGAAAGTTAACGTTAGGCCTGTTCAGGTGTTATTTTACAGGTGTCTTTACTGCTTGTATGTCAGTTAAAATGCTAGTAGTTTTCCATCCCCTTTGTAACAGTGTCGTTGTAAGCCTTTGGTTTATTGTGTCACAGTTTATGTTTGTTAAAGTTTACATCAGTGTTAAAGTGTATTACTGTTAATACTCCACATCTTAGCTTTCCCATATCATTCATAGGCGAATGAATATATATAGATAGATATAGATGTAGATATAGATATATATATAGATAGATATAGATATACACTGCACTTGTACTCTGATTAGACTTAATTGTATTGCAGTGACAATAAAGTGAATGAATCTCATCACGTGTTCATTATTAGTCTTATGTATAGCACACATCAAGCATCTGTTTTTGTTTTTGTTTTTTTATTAAAATGTAACATGCAGTGGTCACATATACTTCTCTTCTCTCTTCAGATGCAGTTTTAAAATATTTCACCAGCCCAGTGACACAGCATCAGGTGCTCCTGTCCCTCTACCTCAGCACAGCAGAGTGACACAGCATCAGGACTAAAGGCTGACTGGACATCTCTTCTGACTAGTTCACAGAGGACCAGTTCAGTCTTAGTCAATGCTGAAAAAATCAAAAGAAGCTGGCTGATGTACTCAAACAGAAATGATAGCTTGCACTGCTTCTGCTGCTAAATGTTTTCTCCAAAAGATTACAGACTTAATAAGGAAGGACTAAAGGAGTGGAACAATGCAAGCCACTTGCTGAAGGTTCATGAGGATAGCCAGGAGCACAATACCCACATGGCAACATGGAAGGAGTTGGAGGTCGTTTTGCAAAGTGGCTGACAATAGATAAGAGAGAGATGGCACTCTGAGGCTGAGAGATAATATGTTTGTGCAATGCCTTATTTATATTGTATTCTTATCACTTCTTCCTTCGGTTTTTATTTGGTGTGATATTTTTGACTTAAAATAAATAAAATCTTGAATACATACATGCAGTTTCTATGTGAGTGTATGAACATTGATTGTGAAATTGACGGCTAAGATCTTGCCTAGGGCACCAAATTACTCACGGCCGGCACTGTGGGTGGAGCTGCCAGCTCAGGTGAAGCATCTCAGGTAAATACAATAACGTACATATCCAATATTTATTTCAATAAATTGTACCATTTCAAATAATATACAGTTCATGGACTTACAGACTTACTGCTTTAGCTTGCAAGCTAAACTGACATAAATCTGTCCATCATATAAGTCCGGTTTCGGTTCCTCTTTGCCAACCCTCCTCTCGGTCATGTGCATTTGTCTACAAGGAAGCCAGCGAGAAATCAATCAGTGGATCGATGGATTATCATACACACATTATGACGTGTATACTGTGTAGTTGTATCTGTCATAATCAAGAGATTACGGGTTGCGTTTGTGTCGCGGTGCTGCAGAGACGAGAGCTGGGACACCGGGTCGGAGGCTCCATTCTCCATGTAACAAGTTACAAGTCGTTGATTTAACCAGCACTATTACTCTGAAGCTGTTTAATTAACGCAAAAATGAACCATAAGGCAAATGTCCCGCATAGTTCATTTTTAGCCTATTTCCATCTGTGCTCCTCTGATCAGAGCGGCGTCTATAGCAACTGTCTGTTTTACAGGAATTGACACAATTTATCGATAAAGTCGTATTTTGATCAACATTATGTCTCAAATTAATTATTTCATATTTTGCAGGTCAGTGCTAATTAACTAGCACAAGCCAACTTCTAATGCTAGTAATAGTAGCACTTATTTCGCGTCACCTACATGTCTTTAGCTTGCAAGCTAAAGCAGTAAGTCTATATGTCCATGAGTCCTGAGTTCACTGGAGGACACAGGCGTGAGTTGGGACACATGAAACGCGGGGTGCACGGGGAGGGATGCCAGCAGTTTCAGGAGCACAGCTGATGGATTGATCACACTCTCCACTAAAAAGGGGCCAACGAAGCGTGGCGCCAACTTACGCGACTCCACTTGGAGAGGAAAGGTCGCGGGAAGAAAGCCACACTCTCTGTCCAGGTAAGTAGGTAGGCGCTGACTGCGCCGGGTAGCGCGCGTAATGGCCTCCCGGGCCGTCCTCCACACTTCGGTGCAGCGGGCGACGTGAGCCTGAACATAGGGGACCTCGACATCACGTTCCTGAGAAGAGAGAAGGGGTGGCTGGTAACCGTAAGCGGCCATGAAAGGTGTCATACCTGTAGCTGCACTGGACAGAGAGTTATGGGAAACTCCATCCATGTGAGGAAGGAGGACCATGAGGATGGGTTCTTTGCCGTGATGCAGCGGAGTGCAGTCTCCAGGTCTTGATTCGCTCTCTCCGTCTGTCCGTTTGACTGGGGTGGTATCCTGATGTTAGGCTGCAGGTGATGTTGAAAACCCTACAGAATGCCTGCCAGACCCGGGAAGTGAACTGGGGGCCGCGATCGGAAACGATGTCAGTGGGCAATCCATGGAGTCTGAATACGTGTAGGGCAAGGAGATCCGCAGTCTCAATGGCGGACGGGAGTTTGGCTAAGGGCACGTAATGAACCATCTTAGAAAAGCGGTCTACAATAGTGAGGACGACTGTGTGGCCATGAGAGGGAGGAAGACCGGTCACAAAATCCACCGCGATGTGGGACCAAGGGCGACTGGGGACCGGGAGAGGTTGCAGGAGCCCCGTAGGAGTACGATGTGAAGTTTTACTCCTAGTGCAAACTACACAGGCCGCCACGAACTCGTGCACATCTCTCGCTTGCCCCGGCCACCAGAAATGTTGCCGGAGAAACAGGAGTGTTCGACGAGCCCCAGGATGACAGCTGATTTTGGAGGAGTGGCCCCACTGTAGGACTTGAGACCGGACCTCCTGTGGGACGAAGAGGCGGTTAGGGGGGCCTGTGCCTGGATCGGGGTGGTTACGTTGGGCTGCCCGCACCGCCGACTCGATCTCCCAGGTTGCGGCTCCGATGATCTGGTGCGGGGGCACGATGAAGCCAGGGGTAGAGGGGCGAGTGTCGTCTGAGAAAAGGCGAGAGAGTGCGTCTGGCTTCCCATTCTTTGACCCGGGGCGGAAAGAGAGGGTGTAATTGAACCGGCTTAGGAAAAGGGACCAGCGGTCTTGACGGGAATTTAATCTTCGTGCAGAGCGTAAATAAAAAGCGTAGGAAAAAGTCGCCGGGCCTGAGGTAAGACAGTGTGATGAATTAGCAAATCTAAATCTTTTCGATCTAAAGTTAACGCTACATTTACGCAATACGCGTTGCTTGTACAGTACATCGCTACAACGTTGACCCAGTGTTTAACGTGCCGACCGGCGTAGCCTCAGCCTGTAACATTTTTGTCAACAAAAGCTTGCTAGCTTGCTGTCAAGCACCGGTGGTAACGTTAGCCAGGCAGGCTAACACCGGTGGCTAGCTTCATTACAACATTATATTTACTTTTATTCATTTACCCCCAGCAACCACGATGCCAAGCAAACAATGGAGGGAGAGGGGCCTTAAAAAAAGCTTTGCAGATGCAGCTAAAAACTGCAAAACCATGGAGGTTGAGGTGAGTGGTAAATTATGTTTAAAAAAGCAACTATATACCTTTACTGTAGTTTGTTTGTTTGTTAGCTATCTAACAAAACAAAAATAATTATTAGCCAGATATTGTTCAGTGTATCAGTTCATCATGTACACAGAAAAACATTGTGTTTATTAGTGCTATTAAATACATCACATGATTACTTTTTTAATTTTTTTCAAATATGTATCACATTAAGTTTATTAGTTTATGTTAAAACAATGTAATCCAACGCAATGGAAATTTCATATGCAATTGAAATACATACATGTAAATATTTTCCCCAGTTGATTATGTGTCAATATTTTTCAGTCAGAGCAAGGCTGACCAGTTAGATGACACAGTAGAACCAGAAAACAAACGACAGAGAGTTGAACATGAGGGACAACAGACAAGAGCAGAGAGACAAAGTCAAGTGCACAAACATGAGGGAGGAGCAGACAATGAAGGACCAAATAATGAGAAAGAAGGAGAAAAAACAGGAGGAGAGTTTGAAGTAGCAAGACACGGAGATGCTAGAGAAGGAGACAGAGATGAGCGAGGAGGGGAGAAGGCGGGAGGGGACAAGGAAGGATGGGGACAAGGGGATGAGCAAGAGGTAGATGGAGCGAGGAAAAGAAAAACCACTGCCACCACTGTAGAGTCCTGGGGTTATGACTGGCTGCACTTTGAGAAGAACAAGGAAGGCAATGTTACAAAGGTGTGGTGCTGCATCTGCAGGGAGCACTATAAAAAGCGCACTGCACAACACATCCATAATGCGGATACATACATAACTGGCAGCACAAATGTTAAAAAATGCACTGCCAAAACACATATCGACTCAAAAGCTCACATCACAGCATGCCAGCAAGCAAACCAGGCTCCAGCTAATTCTAATACAGTTACACAGCTCCAGAAACTTAATGACAAAACTGAAACAAAGATGTGCAAATTATTTGATATTGCACACACTGTGGCATACACTGAGCAGCCTTTTAGTCTGTACAAGACTTTAGTCTCTGTGGAGCACAAGCATGGGGTGGAGCTAGGGGTCACCTACCACAACTCAAAGTCCTGCCGCATATTTATCCAGCATATTTCTGGAAACATCAGAGACCAACTTCAAGCTCTTACAAAATGTGAGCCTTTCTACTGCTCCTTACTGTTCGATGGAAGCACAGACAAAGGAACATCAGATAAAGAAGTCATAAGCATAAAGCTTATTGAAAATGGCTCCCCAAGAATCAGACTACTTGGGTAAGGACAATGTAGTCTGTATAGTATGTCTGTATGTTGAATATGGTTTTTTTTCCCACATGTAATTTCATGGTTATTTTTGGTTTATTAAAATTGTAACATTTAGTAGAAAAGAGCAGGAAAGTTGGGAGAAATGCTGTCATGATGCAACATAGGTTGGGGTGAATGTAATTAAGCTTCCAGTTAATAAAACGTTTGAAGAACAAATTCTTCATTTCTTTCTTTTTGTTTAATATTTTTAAAGTATTGCAGAGCCAACAACATGTGATGCTGATGGGGTTTTTGAGGCCATAATGCAAAAGTGTGCAGAAAACGACCTGGATCTGAGTGGCTGCTTGACTGCAACAGCAGCTGATGGAGCAGCCGTCAACTTTGGAAAGACAAATGGCGTCCTCACCAAACTACAAGAATCTGTGCCATGGATGCTCAAAGTGCATTGTGTCGCCCACAGACTGGAACTATGCCTGAAGGATGCATTCAAGAGTACTTACTTTGAACAGGTGCTTTACTGTTGTTTCTGCAAATAAGTCTTTCAGTGCAAGTTTTTTAGCAACACATTTCATGTTTTGCTCTGTTAGCAGGCAGTGTGAAGGGACTGCCATGTCCAAAAGGAAATTTATCTTGAAATCTGAAATTTTGTGTGCATAATCATGCCCCCAACAGGATCAACCTTGTTACTTTTTGTTAATTCATAAACTTTCCTTTAGCACACCATAGGGCCAAAATGTCAACTTTGCACATGAGACTACTATTATCACATTACCATGATATTTGGTGAGTGTATTCATACTTCCCAACATTTGTGATGCCTTTCTGAGGCTTATTCTACATTAACTGAGCTCACTTTATTTGCCTATCATAATGACCTGTTGGGAGAAATTCAAGAAAATCCTTGTACATTCCTGTCTCAAGTTCGGTGTTTAAAAGTTCTTGGTTGGGATAAGTTTATTGGAATGTCATTTAACCTACAGAAACCAGTCATGATAACAGCCCATAGAGGCAACTTTTTAATAACATATAATATTCCTACCTAAAATTCAAAAAACTAAAAAAATGTGTTGACATTTTGATTTGAGGAGTTGCCAAGTCTGTTATACAGCCAATTTACTTAATATTCAACAGACAGGCTTATGCCAGTATGTGGTTTTCTTCTGATTTTTCTCTCCTGGGCCTTCAGCGATAATTCTATTCACAAGCAACTGTTGCAGAGGGCTCAGGCTAGTTCTCCCATAATAGAATGTGTAATAAAATGTCTCACAAATGCCTTATTTTCTGTTTTTCCTTGACCAAGATTGATGACCTCCTGATGAAACTGTACTCGCTCTATCATCGTTCCCCCAAAAAATGGAGAGAGCTGAAGGCCATCGGAGAGGAACTTGAGGAACACGTGGTGAAACCAGCTCGCTCCCAGGGGACAAGGTGGATAGACCACAGAAGGAGGGCTGTTTCCTGTCTTGCCACCACAAACTATAGGAGCATTGTCACCCACCACCAGGAAAGACAGGATGAGGCCACGCCAGAGAAGGAGAAGATCAGTGCAATGTTACGGCAGTTAACCTCGCCAAAGCTTGTTCTCAATATGGCACTGTATCAGGATCTTTTATCTGACCTGGCTGAACTGTCACTTAATTTCCAAGGAAATCAACTGCCCCTGTCGTGTGTGCGTAGTAGGATCCTGGCTGCCCAGGCTGCGTTACGTAAGCAAACTCAGAAGCCAGGTCTCTATCTCCGCCCAGTCCTTGAATCCTTCACCACCACCACTGAGGGATTTCAATACAATGGAGTAAATATCAGAAACTCTAATATAACTGCAGAAGCCTTCTGTCGCCATAGGAAAGACACAGTGGATAACATCATTGCATGCATAGGCAAGAGATTTTCTACTTTCTCCACTGATCCTGTGCTCCTGGCTGCAAAGGTGTTTGATCCAGTGAATTTCCCAACAGAAGAGAAGCTCTTAGAAGAGTTTGGTGAGGAAGAGTTGCATCACCTGTGCAAGCACTTTGAGCCTCTTCTGACCAAAAACGGATGCAATGTGGCTGAGATAGACAGGGAGTGGTTTAGAGCAAAAGCTGACATAGTACACCACCATAAGTACCAAACCTTCCTCCCACTATGGTCAAGGTTTCTGATGGAGAAGGGAAACATGTACCCTAACCTGCTACACCTGGTAAGAATCATCTTAGTGTTCCCTGTCTCTACCTCTCAGGTAGAGCGGCAGTTCTCCATCATGAAGAGAATGCAGGGAGACTGGCGCTTAAGCCTGCATACATCCACCATTGAAGACCTCCTCCTCATCAAGGCACAGGGTTGTGCTCCTGCAGATTTCCAAAGCCAAGAATCTATGGCAAGATGGTGGGCAGCTGGCATCAACAAGAAGAGGCCAAACATTCATCCATATGGTCCAAGGAACCTTAGAACACATGCTGAAACTCTCCCTGACTCTCCATCCCCGTCTTCAAATGATAGTGACTGATTAATCTGGCATAAATGCTAGTCACTTTGTACTATATGTTAAAAATAAATATACAATAAATGCATTTATGAATTAATAAATAGTTGAAATTTGAAAATTTCTCATCTGAGCTTGTTTTTATGTATTTATTTCACAGATATTTATACATTCTTAATCCTTAAATTAAATTCATTATAGATGTGGACTTAAAATCATTGTTTTATTTTATGGCCTTGTTGCCCTAGCTTTTGGCCTTTGTGCCCTCAAATAATTGACAACACGAAAGGCCAAGTGGCCTTGCCCCTAAAATGATGAAATTCCAGGCCTGGGTGGCAGGGTCCGAGCTCACTCAAGGGACGAATCCGGGGCTCTGAGAGGGGGCGCTGTCTGTCTCTTGTCCGTGGAGATGGCTGAACGAAGGCAGTGAGAGTGGCAGAACGGGCTCCAGCTGGAAATAGAAGCTGCTGTCCAGTCAATATGCGGGTTGTGGAGCCGTAACCAGGGGAGCCCCAGCACCACAGGAGAACAGGGAGAGGGAATGACGAACAGCCGAATAGTTTCTCTATGGTTGCCTGAAATAGTCAGGGTAATGGGAGTAGTGCGGTGGGTGATGGTAGCCAACTTACGCCCGTCTAAAGCGTTCACCGTGCGGGGACTCTCGAGGGGCTCGACTGGAAGGAGAGACTGTTTCACCAGTGCCTCGTCGATGAAATTATCATCTGCGCCAGAGTCTACAAACACGGACACAGGTGTAGACTCAAGAGAGAACTGGAGGGACGCAGGGAGGCTTATACGGATGAAGGAGCTGGGGCATGAAGACGTTCGGCTCACCAGGGTGCCCACAGTCAGTGGTGAGCCGGCCCTTTTGGCAGGGCTGGACATTGAGCGAGGAAGTGTCCGGGCTGACCACAGTAGATACACAATTGGAGGTCTCCGACGCTGGCGCTCCTCAGGGGTCAGGCGAGACCTCTCTAACTGCATGGGCTCCTCCGGGGCTGCAGGAGGGGCTCTAGGGGTGCTGGGAGAGCGATAGGGGGCCGGCAGTTTGGGCGGAGAGTTAGGGGGCTGGCTAAGAGGGAAGCTACTCATTCTGTGGCTGCTGGAAGACCTTTCTCTCTGTCTCTCTCTGAGGCAATTATCCAGCTTAATCACCAAGGCTACAAGTTGCTCTAGAGTTTCTGGCTCCTTTCTGGCCGCTAGCTCATCCTGAAGTTTCTCAGAAAGCCCACACCTAAATAAACTGACGAGCGCCGGCTCGTTCCAGCTGCTCTCGGCTGCGAGAATGCGGAACTCAATGGCATACTCAGCAGCTGACTGAAGACCCTGGCGTAATGAAAATAGCCTGCTCGCTGCCACTGAGCCCTGAACTGGGTGATCAAAAACCTTTTTCAACTCCTTCACAAAAGAGGCATAAGTATTTAGAATAGGAGACTCCCCCTCCCACAGTGCTGTTCCCCACTGCGCTGCTCTACCTCTCAGGAGATTCATGACGTAGGCTATGCGGGATTTATCAGTAGCGTAGCTATTAGGCTGTAAATCAAAAACATGCGAGCACTGCAACAAAAAGGTACTACAAGCTCCTAAATCGCTGGAGTAATGTTCAGGGGGCGGGACAAAGGGCTCTTTGGTGTGCGGTGAGGGAGGTTGAGCCGGGTCAGTGGCTGGAGGGTTACTCACACCGGCAGAGGGGGGCGAGGAGTCAGCTGGTGGCGGTCCGGCCAGCCCAGTGACCTGCTGGGCCAGCTGGGAGACATTAGCGGAGAGCGTGTTGAGGGCCTCCATGATTTGGTGGAGCGTCATGTCATGTTGGCCCAGGAGGGCTCCCTGAGCGTTCAGCGCCTGAGACACCGATGTCGGGTCCGGTGGGTCCATAATGTGGCCAGTTGATTCTGTTAGGTCAGAGGTGAGAGGGGGACCCAGAAGCGGACAGACAACCGGGGCAAGTGCAGATGTACTTTATTAGTCTGATATGGCAGGTAGACAAAAGGCGAGGTGACTTGAGTCCCGGGGGGAAGAGCGCTGGAACTGGAACTGTCGGCATGGAGGAGCGTAGGTTAGGCGGCGGCTAGAAGGTGAGCGGCGGTGCCGCGTTGGCTGTGCCTAGCGGGCCAGCAGTGAGTGTGATGACATTTATTACACCAAATGGACTTTACGCATATAATGTTATGCCGTTTGGATTGCGAAACGCTCCAGCCACTTTTCAGAGGCTTATGACAAGGGTCTTGGGGGATTTAGAGGGGTGTACTGTCTATTTGGACGACGTAGTGGTATGTTCAGATACATGGTCCTCTCATGTTGAGCGCGTCCGTGCTTTGTTTATGCGGTTGGCTGAGGCGCGCCTGACTATCAACCTCGCAAAGTGCGAGTTCGCGCAGGCTACAGTGACCTATCTTGGCCGGATTGTAGGTCAGGGGAAAGTTCGGCCTATTACAGAAAAAGTGAGAGCTGTCCAGTGTTACCCTCCACCCACCACCAAGAAGGAGTTAATGCGTTTCCTGGGTTTGGTGGGGTATTATAGAGGTTTTTGCAGAAACTTCTCAGAGGTAGTGGCACCGCTGACTGACTTACTTAAGACGTGTGTTACCTTTGTTTGGTCCTTTTCTTGTCAACAAGCTTTTGAAAGAGTAAAGTCACTTCTGTGTGAAGCACCTGTTCTGGCAGCTCCAAGGTTTGACCGTCCCTTTGCCCTCCAGGTGGATGCTAGTCATGTGGGAGTGGGTGCAGTTCTGTTGCAGATGGATGATCTGGGTTTGGAGAAACCAGTGAGTTTTTTCTCAAAAAAGTTTAATTCATACCAGTTGAATTATTCAACGATTGAGAAGGAAGCACTTGCTCTAGTTTGGGCGCTCCAATATTTTGAGGTTTACTTGGGCTCTGGTGCGGTACCTGTAGTGGTTTACACCGACCACAACCCACTCATATTTTTGAACTCGTTACAGTGTCCAAACCAGCGGTTAGTATGATGGTCGTTGTTCTTGCAGTCCCATTGGCTTGACATTAGACATATCAAAGGCTCTGAAAATGTTGTAGCGGACACACTTTCCAGAGCCCCGCAAGGATAAGACTGTGCTACGTATGCTATGTATTGGTGCATGTTTTGGTCTCTTTCTCTCTCCCTTTTGTCTTCTTCCTTCCTTCCCTCTTAAAGTGCTTCCTTTTGGTACCAGGTTGCTGAGGTGTCGGATGTCGAGGACAGGCAGGGTGGAGGAAATGGATGACCATAGACAGCTGGGGTGTTCCTTTAGCACTCTGGCAGAAACGTTTTGCTTTTTGGTTGTGGTTTCGGGGTTAGGTCCCCGCTCTTTAGGAAGGGGGGTGTGACGGCCTCCTGCCGGTGATGCCTGTTGGATGTTTGTGTTTGTGTTGTTGTCCTGTCTTCCCTTGTCTCTGTGCGTCTGTCTGCAGGTCGCTGGTGGTTGGTGCTTTGTCACCTGTGTGGGCTTGGCCAGTCCCCAGGTGTAGGCTACAAGAGTGTGTCAGTCCTCCCTCTTCCCTCTGTCTATTCATCACTCCATTCCAGCTGCTCCGTCTCAGCTCCTCGTGGTTTCTTTGTGTTCTTTTGGGTTGCTTATGTTTCGTTAAGATCTTCTTTTGGTGAATAAATATATTAATTTCTTATTCTACCCGTACGCTTCATCATATTTGTCCTGCCTAGAGCCGGGTCGTGACACTCTGCATCTCTCTCTCTATCTTTCTCTCTCATCCTCTCTCTGTTTTTCATACTTTAAGGTGCCACTTTGGTGAGGAAGTCTTTATTTTGCATGGATATATGGTCTTACTGTGGGCATAATTGTGTATTTGTATAAACAGTATATTTCATTAAACGCTGAAAAGACATCTCTAGCAGTGTTTCTTTGACATCCACTTTCACTTCAAGATGGGAATTGTGACACTGTGGCCATCTCTCCTAAGATAAAAGTCTCTGTGAGTAGTGAAAGAGCGTATCAATTTTTTAACATGGTTACTCTCTTCCATGTAGGCTCACTGCGCTACATTTTAAGCGGCTGCTGCTGGCGGCTGCTGCTGATGGTGACGCCGGCTGCTGCTGGTGAACGGCGGCAGCTGCTGGTGGTGACGGTGGCTGCTACTGGTGGTGACAGCGGCTGCTGTTGGTGGTGAAGGCGGCTGCTGCTGGTGAACGGCGGCTGCTGCAGGTGGTGACGGCGGCTGCTGTTGGTGGTGACTGCAGCAGCTGCTGGTGGTGACTGCGGCTGCTGCAGGTGGTGACGGCGGCTGCTGTTGGTGGTGACTGCAGCAGCTGCTGGTGGTGACTGCGGCTGCTGCAGGTGGTGACGGCGGCTGCTGTTGGTGGTGACTGCAGCAGCTGCTGGTGGTGACTGCGGCTGCTGCTGGTGGTGACTGCGGCTGCTGCTGGTGGTGACGGCAGCTGCTGTTGGTGGTGACTGTTGCAGCTGCTGGTGGTGACGACGGCTGCTGCTGGTGGTGACGGCGACTGCTGCTGGTGGTGAGGATTTGTTCTTCCCTTTTACTCTGTTCTTCCTGTTGTTCTTGTCCAAACACACTTATCAATTGTTCATCCACAACACTTCTTCACACATGTTTTGCTCTTATTCCTGCCATGGTTAACTTTAGTTTTATCCATTGATACTCTCCCCTAGCTCTACTTTGCTGTTTGTGGTTCACACACTCCCTTTGCTTTGCTGTTCTTATTTTTGTTCTTTTTCAAACTTGTTCACACTTGCCTTTGTTCCACACTCTACTTTTTAATGTTGTCTTTAAATGTTTTGTAATCAGTTGTGCCAGCAGTAAATCTGATTTGTATGGGGTTTTGTGTAACGTATTGTCTTCACCTTCTCCAAAAACCATGAAGTGGTAAGGTAAGACTCTGGTCTGTGCTCCTCTGCCACCATGTACCTCAGGGCAGCACTGGTTTTGGTTCATTGCCCCATCTGATCCCACCTTTTTGTTCTGTTGTACTAGTTGTACTAGTGCTCTAATTTGGTCCTTCTCCTGAGTTTTTTTTTTCCATTTGGTTCTTCATGGTTGCGGTGTCATGGATCAACTGCCCCTGGTTTTTGTTTTTCTTGTTCACACACTCACACACACACACACTCACTCACTCACTCACACACACACAAGCACACATTCTTGTCTATCATTGTTTAATAAAAAATATTTTCTTTGAAAACCTTCATTTGTATCAGCCATTCTTACATTGATGTGTCAATAACTGTAACAGGAGTTACAAGTGTTTTGTTATAATAGTTAATTGCTTAAGTTACTTGGGTTGAGTTACAGCTCACATTACTCTTCCTCTCTGCACTAACCCAGAACCAGAGAAACAGAGAAAAATCTTAATAGCTCTGCACTGACCTATAGACCCAAGCATACTAGCGTAAATTAGTTTTTATTCTGTAATAGTTTTGATGATATGTGTATGGCTTAATCTTAAAATTATATTCTTAGTCTTAACATGACCATGTTTCTCGTTGTGGTCCTGGGGGTGGCCACTTTCATCAGAAGAAGTGAGCTAGCTGCTGGGTGAATGCTGAACGGACCACGGCAGACCTTAGTGCTACCATGAAGGTAAGCTAATGGCTGAATCAGAATTTATTATAAGCAAAATCCCGGGAATCAATGATACAGCCCAGTTGCGCTAAAATGAAAATCATTAGACGTCTATCATCAGATGAAGGATATGAAAAAGAAAAGTTAAACATGAACACTAAGCTTTTCCCTCCAAAAATGTAAAACTTATCTAAGTAATACACAGCTTTTCATTGTCACCCTGCCTCTCCAAATGCAAAACTGACATTAACAAAAATGCAATAATGCAATAACAGCTGAAAAAGTACTTGGGTGTGTGTTTAGTTTAATATTTACAGTTCAATAATGCAATCGCTGCTGTCTGTCCCATAGAAGAACATGACAGCCAGCATGTGTTTTGAAACTATTGGGGCTTACATGAACCACGTGACTGCCCTGGCAGTGACATCACAGAGTGTCACAACTCTTTCTCTCTATGACACTGGTGCCACCTAGTGAGGGGCGCCAAATATGCGGCGAGAACATTTTTTTATTATAATTATTTATTTTTCTACAGTTTTTGCCATCCCTCTATCTACAACAATACTTTGACATAAAAAAGAAATTAAACGTAAGTAAAAGAAATGACAATTTTGACGTATAGCCCCTTCAGCTGTTACACGCAGTGTTGGGAAAGCTACTTTGCAAGCGTAGCTTGTGAAATTACATGTAGTTCAGCCTGGCAGCAGTTTGAACAACTACATTTCTACCCCTGGAGAAAAAAAAAAGTAGCTTTGGCAACTACTTATACTCATTACACTCATTTAACTCAGCTTTAAATAAATCAGCATATGGTGTATATGAAACAAAATATAATAGCCTACAAAAAATTCACATGCCAGCAGAAATATGCCTCCAACTCAAGTTTATTTTTAAAGAACAACAACTGAAATGTTTGGTCAACACCACAGGAACTTCAGAGGCTCTAATACTTGGGCACTAGAACTAGATGCCAGGGCAGAATCGCTTGTTGACACGACACATGAGCAGTCTCTCAAAGTATTATCAGACAGCCGGTTCCGTTTGGCACTGAAAACACCTTAACCAACACTTCACAAACACTTTGGACATTTTGGGTAGAGATTTGAAAGCATTTTGTGGGAACTAATCTGGTGACTTCACAAAGGCTTCCACGTCATCCACTTTGTCATCAAAGAAAAGTAAAATAAAATGTATATTATATAGGTCTTGTTTTTTTAATAAAAATTGTAGTTGAGAAAATTGAGTAGTTAAACTACAAAAAAAAGGCCCAAAAAGTAGTTGAAATACTTGATGCAGCACAAAATATGAATGTAGTTTAACTACCAGCAAGTTACAGCAAATTGTAGTTAAACTAAGTAGTTCAACTACATGTAGTTTAAGTCTCCCCAACACTGGTTACATGTCGGGTCACAGCTACAGTCCATGGAAAATGAAACAGCAAAAGCAATCTGGGGCGCAGAAAGCGCAGAAAAGAAGAGCAGGAGAAACGTGCAAAGGAGAAAGGTATGTCATTTTGATTATATATTTTTTAAATTCACCAAGCATTCATGACATAATCATGCTAGCTAGCAGTAGCATCATGACATCTTACTAGTAAGCTAACGTTAAGTAGCAATGAGGGTGTGTGACGTTCCGCTTCGTTCAGCCAGATTTGATGTTATTAACATGCAGTTGGCCGCAAAATTGTCATAATAAGACTGTCATAAGACTGGTTCAGACTGCTGGCCTGGATTGGCCTTGACTGGCTGGCTGTTTTTCGAGAAAAACACTATACAAGTTGACGCTAGCTGCAGTATATAGCACACTGCATCTCATTGTGTGCTATGAAATTAAAAATTGAGTGGAAGTGAAAAGAGTTTTATTACTGTCCATATAGCAAAATTAGATTAGATTCAGTTTTGGATCAGTTTTAACTTTACTGTCAAGTTCAAGTAACGTTACCGTGAAATACAGATTAACATCTAAGTTAACCAGAGTGCAAACTAGTAAAGTGATGAGTAAGTCAGTGCCTCGTAGGGCTGTCAACGAATATTCTAAATTTGAATATATATATATGAGAATATTAACAAAAACAACGTAGATTCGATTGTGAAAATTAATATTCGACAGTGAAAAAAAAAATACATCAGCGGCTGCTTTGCGAGTGGGCGCAATGCATGATGGGTCAGGGACAGGTTACAGGAGTCGCACAGTGTCCCTCACTGCTGAACGTGAGACGTCACAAAAACCGTGGCAGATGCAGATGGCAGAGAGAAAAATGTAATGGCAGAAATTTCAGAGCCCAACTCGGCAGCAGAGAGAGTGGTTTGGCTCCAAGCGACCTAAAAAGCCCTGTGTCATGTTAATCACCAGCCAGTCTTACTTGGTATTAACGCAGTCTTTATTTAGTTAGCTTCGCTTAGCCTAACATCCTTGCCTGAACACATGTCTCAACACAATGTTTCACTATTCCCCTGGTCTCATCTCAGTGAGGTCATACATGCGTCCACTCCAGCGTGTTACATTCAAGTACCTTACTACATCTCCCCCTTTTGAAACAGAAGAGAGGCTACAAAGAAGCATGCTCATGAGTCATCTTAAGGAACTCCTAAACTCTGCTTTAGTGTCAATTCAAACATTGAACATAAACAAGGAACAGGAAACTAGGACTTCGGGGTAAGGCAAGTCAAGGCAGGTTTATTTGTATAGCACAATTCAGACACAAGGCAACTCAAAGTGCTTTACAGGCACACACAAATTACATTAAAAGACATACAAAATTTCATTTAAAAGACATTAAAAAATTGCATTAAAAAACATTAAAAATTGCATTATAAACCAGTAAAAACATTAAGAAACAAACATCAAAACAAGTAGGCTAAGATAGAAAAGCTTTAAAAGAAACAAGACTGTAGAGTCAGAGTCATAATGCAGTTCAAAGACTTGAATTGCTTCAGTTAAAAGCAGTGGCAAAAAGAAATGTTTTAAGTCTTGATTTAAAAGAGGTGAGAGTTGGAGCATACCTGCAATTTTCAGGGAGTTTGTTCCAAATATGTGGCGCATAGTAACTGAAAGCTGCTTCTCCATGTTTACTTCTGACTCTGGGGACTGAAAGCAGACCGGTACCTGACGATCTCAGAGGTCTGGATGGTTCATAACGCGGCAGCAGATCAGAAATGTATTTTGGCCCGAAACCATTCAATGCTTTATAAACCAACAACAGGACTTTGAAATCTATTCTTTGATAGACAGGAAGCCAGTGTAAAGATCTAAGAACTGGAGTGATGTGATCTACTTTTTTGGTTCTTGTTAGGACTCGAGCAGCAGCGTTCTGAATCAGCTGCAACTGTCTGATGGAGTTTTTAGGGAGTCCTGTAAGGACACCATTACAGTAGTCGAGTCTGCTGAAGATAAATGCGTGAACAAGTTTCTCCAAATCCTGCTGAGACATAAGCCCTCTTATCCTGGATATATTCTCAAGGTGATAGTAGGCTGACTTTGTAACTGTCTTAATATGGCTGCTGAAATTCATGTCTGAGTCCATAGTCACACCAAGGTTTCTGACTTGGTCTGTAGTTTTCAACATTACAGACTGAAGCTGAGCAGAGATTTTAAGTCGTTCTTCCTTGGATCCAAAAACAATTATTTCAGTCTTATCTTTGTTTAACTGAAGAAAACTCTGACACATCCAATCATTGATTTGTTCAATGCATCTACTCAGGGTATGTATGGGATTATAGTCCCCTGGTGATATGGTTATATAAATTTGTGTGTCATCTGCATAACTATGGTAGCAAATGTAATTGTTTTCCATTATCTGAGCTAGAGGGAGCATGTAAATGTTGAATAGTGGAGGCCCCAGAATGGAGCCCTGGGGGACTCCTCTTGTCATTTTCATCCGTTCAGATGTGTAGTCACCAATAGACACAAAGTAATCACTCTCATTTAGATAAGATTTAAACCACTTTAGTGTTGTACCAGAGAGTCCAACCCAGTTTTCCAGTCGGTCCAGTAGTATATTATGGTCGACTGTGTCAAACGCAGCACTGAGATCCAGTAATACTAAGACTGAGATTTTTCCGCTGTCTGTGTATGAATGAATGTCGTTGAGGACCTTAACAAGAGCCGTCTCAGTGCTGTGATGTGGTCGAAGTCCTGATTGGAAAACATCAAAACAGCCATTTATTATTAAGTAATTGTTCAGCTGTTGAAAAACAGCTTTTTCAATTATTTTACTTAAAATTGGGAGGGTTGAAATGGGCCTACAGTTATTCATTACTAATGTGTCTGAGTTCTCTTCTTCAGGAGTGGTTTAATGACTGCAGTCTTAATGGCTCTCCTGAGAGGAGAGACTTGTTAACAATCTGTAGCAGATCTGGAATCATGCAGTCTGAAACTTTTTTGAAGAACCCTGCTGGTAAAATATCCAGGCTGCAGGAGGAAGATTTCAAATGCTGAATAATGTCTTGCAGGTTTTTGTCATTGATTGGATCAAATTGTGTCATGGTGTTAGAGTTGGGTTTAGGTGGACAAAATGACAACACACCTCCAGTACCTGGTAGAGTGGCACTGACCGCTTGTCTAATGTTCTGAATTTTGGCAGTGAAGAATGATGCAAATTCATACAGGCCCTGGTAGACAGATGTTCAGCTGCTACTGGCACAGGAGGGTTTGTTAGCCTGTCGACAGTAGCAAACAAGGCACGAGCATCATTTTTGTTCTTGGTGATAATGTCTGAGAAGAAGGACTGCCTTGACTTTTTCAATTCTAAATTAAAAATGTAAAGTCTCTCTTTATAAATGTCAAAATGAACCTGGAGATTTGTTTTTCACCACCTGCGCTCAGCTTTTCGACATTCCCTTTTTTCCATCTTGACTAGCGTGGCGTTTCTCCAAGGAGATTTTTTCTTACCAGAGACCACCTTCACTTTGGTGGGTGCAATGGCATTCATGACATTTGTAATTTTTGAATTGAAGTGATGTACAAGGTGATTGACAGAGAACCTAGAGAGGGGTGGTGTGGAAGAGAAAGCCTCAATGAATATGTCACCAGTGTTTTTAGTGATGTATCGCTTTGAGACAACCTCAGTTTGAACATTTGTGTCCACAGATATATCACTCTCAAAGAAAACACAGTAATGGTCAGAGAGAGCGACATCAGATACCAGAACCTTAGAAATGTTCAGACCCTTTGAGATAACTAAGTCCAGGATGTGGCCCCTGTTGTGTGTGGGCTGTGTCACATGCTGAGTGAGTCCAAAGTTATCAAGGACACAGCACAGTTCTTTAGTCCATCTGTCCTCAGGCTTGTCGAAATGGATGTTAAAGTCACCAACAATTAACACACAGTCAAAGTTAGTGCAGATAAGAGACAGTAACTCAACAAGGTCATCAAAGAAATACGTACAGTATTTAGGTGGCCTGTAGATGTTTAGAAATATAGCTCGAGAAGATGAGTTTACCTGAAGAGCAACATATTCAAAATAAGTAAAACTTCCATAAAACATCTGCTTGCATTTGAGTAACTCATTAAACAGAATACTAACACCTCCTCCTTTTATATGCATTCTAGTTTCACTTATGAAAGAGAAATTTGGAGGACTTGATTCAATGTGAACAGCTGCACTGTTATCCTGGTCTAACCAAGTTTCAGTTAAAAACATAAAAGTAAGATTGTGCTTGATGATAAAATCATGTATTAAAAAAGATTTTCCTGCCAGAGATCTGATGTTTAATAGAGCTACAGTTACAGTATCAAAACCAACTGTGCAATTTTTTGCGACAGTTAGTGGCTGACGAGGAATGGAAGCTAAATTGAATGGATTGGCACATTTAGTCCCGCATTTCCTGTTTCTCAACAAATTCACAATTTTTCTATTACTTACTCCTGACTTGTTAAGGCAGAATCCATCTGCCTTAAAGAGATGTCTGCGTTCCCAGAAAATATTAAAATTGTCAATAAAGTTCACCGATTGAGCGGCACAGGTAGCTTTGAGCCATCTGTTCAACATCAACAATCTGCTGAATCTCTCATCACCTCTACGGACAGTTGGTAGAGGGCCACTGACAAACACCACAGTATGGAGAGATCTGACTTTGTTCAACAGATCAGTGAAGTCTTGTTTCAATACCTCAGATTGTTGTTTCACAACATCACAGGCCCCTGTGTGTAAGATGAGAGATTTCACTGTTGGATGATCAGCAACGATGTCCAGAATTTTTTCTGAGATGTCAGAGAACATATCGTTGGTAAAACAGAGTACTTTGGTGTTCTTCTTGCTGCAAAAGCTGTTTACCTCCTTCACAGTAACACCACCCACAATCAGTGTTTGTGGTCCAGTCATTAGCTCTTTCTGTGGTCTTTTACTTTTGGATTTGGTCTCATATCTCTCCTTGTTCATTGACGGAGAGCTTGCATGGTCTTGATAAAGTGGAGCAAATCTGTTCTCCAGTTGTATTTTTGTTATTTGGGTAGGTTTGCTCTTACTTTTTATTTTCACTGTTGTCCACGGTTGTTTCCTCTTTGGTATGGGCGTTGAGGAGGCACTCTTTTCAGAGGACAGTGCAGGCCAACCAGTTGCATCACAGATCTCAGGGAGCTGGGCTCTGCCTGTTACTCGTTCTCCCAAAAACGATTTATCTTTAGGCTTTGCGCCAAGAGTATTCCAGCGGGGAAGAATGTTCCTGGGCTTTTTATCCAGTCCCCAGAACTCCTGTTTTGTCGAGTCATTGTCGGGGCTAATTAGCCACGTGTTAGCAGGCCCTTGTCTGCTGTTTTGATTCCATGGGAGAGTAGTTTCGTTCCCACATAGTCCATTCACTTCCACATTAACTTCTATCTGGTGGATCTTGGTTTCCAGCTCAGCAATTTTCTGAAGGATCTTCTGAAAGTTTACATTCATGTTAACGAGAGGCATTTTGGTGCTAGTTAGCTTTAGCTGCTAATAGGCTTGTGCTACTTCATAGGCCTCGTTCTGAAAAAAAATAAAATAAAAAATAAGGCAGCAGCAGTCAATTAATTGTTGTCCCAGTGGTTTGTAAATATCCAGGAGTCGCTGCCTGTAATCTCTAGTGAAGAAAAAGAATAACAGTGGAAAAGAAAGTAAGCAGAAGCGAGAGCAAGCAGAAATGCGTCTGCACCCAAGCAGATACAGGAAGCAGACTGCCCTCCGTCCGCAGCAACGTAGGGATTATTCTGCCCTCAGCAGTTGCTGTTCTTATGAAATAATAAAGTTCAACTCAAAAGTGTTTTGGTGCCTGTTTCTTTTGTTCTCTTCCGTGGGGACATTTTGAACTCAGACAGAATAAACTAAGAGTGCATCTCAGCATACAAATGTCCTGTTTCTTTTTTCTCTTTTTTTTTTTTTTAACCCCGAACAAAACATCCTGTCTGAGATTCACACTATTCAATCACTAAGTGTCTCTGAACCTGAGGGGCAACTTAACCTCACGGCCCCTGGAGGTCAGTCTTGCAGTCCCCTCAGATGTAGCAGGCCACACCGGGGTCCTCTGTGTGGTCTCTGAGGCTGACGGGTCCAGAGGTGATCCAACCTCCCTGGAGACCGGCTTAGGGCATGGACTGTCCACTGGCTGTGCAGGGGTTCTCTCTGACTGATGCTGTTGGTCCGTAGGGAGAGCCTGTAGGTGTTTCCTATTGCTACGCATCACTGCCCCATTGTCCATCCTGACCAGATAAGACCGCGGTTCCACCGACTTCGCTACCACCTCCGCAGGGGTCTTCCATCCCATTTCTCCATCCAGCTTGACTTGGACGGCCTGTCCTGTGTACAACACCAGAAGAGGGCGGACAGAGTGGCGGCAGTTGTAAATATTCTCATATGACTTTTTAGTTCTGGAGTCTTTTATCTGCACCTGATGGTATCTGATGGGTGTAACTTGCAGTCTCTTTTCAAGTGTGGGGACTGTGGTATGGATCTGCCGTCCCATCATCAGCTGAGCCGGACTGGCCCCTTTTTCCGCGATGGGTGTTGCTCGGTAGCACATTAGGGCCATGTATGGGTCTGGCTGCTTGAGAAGTCGTTTAGCAGTCTGGACTGCTCTTTCGGCAGCCCCATTTGCCGGGGGATAGTGTGGGCTTGAGGTTGTGTGAACAAACCCATACTTCTCACTAAATTCTCCGAACTCGGCCGATGCAAACTGCATGCCATTGTCACTGATGAGCTCCAGTGGTATTCCCCATCTGCTGAATATGCTTTTGAGATGGTTAATGACTTGAAGGCTTGACATGGAGGGTAAATGAGCCATCTCGATGTAGCGGGAATAGCAATCCACTACTATCAGATAATTCTTCCCTTCTAACTCACATAGGTCTGCAGCGATTCTCTGCCAGGGTCCCTCTGGCAGGGGAGTGGTGATGAGCGGCTCCGGCCTGTGTTTCGGTTTATGCTTGATACAGAATTTGCATCTCACCACAGTCTTTTTATCTTGCTGCCGATGCCTGGCCACCAGACAGACATCTTAGCTCTTTCGCGGCACTTGGTCAATCCCTGGTGGCCCTCGTGAATTTGCTTCAGAACGTTGGCTCTCAGCTGTGCTGGAATCACTATTCTGTCCTGGTACAGAACAAGGACAGGTGGTGTCTGGCAGCGTGGAATGCAGAGAAAGACGCAAACCCGGCCGTTCCACGTGGCCAGCCAATCCTTATGCAGGTGGTGACTGTCTGGAAGTCTGAGTCGTTCTGAGTGGCTTCTCTTATCTCTCTAAGCCTGTCTTGTGAAATTGGTTTATTTGTCACCACTGCTTCGATGTACGCCTTGACATGTTGGTCCGTCTCTGACTCTGTGTTGTGGCTCAAGGGACTCCTGGATAGAGTATCAGCCACAATTAACTGTTTACCTGGAACATGCACAGCTGTCACACTGAACCTCATGAGGCGCATCAAAAGTCTCTGGCACAGCACTGGTGCTTTATCCAGATCACATGCATTGATCAGTGGTACTAGCGGTTTGTGATCAGTTTGAAGACAGAAGCTGTCCATTCCTTGTATGTAGTGTGCAAACCGCTCACAAGACCACACTGCCGCCAAGCACTCCTTCTCAATCTGGGAGTATCGTTTCTCTGTCTCAGTTAGGGTGCGTGAGCAGAAAGCAACTGGTTTCAACCCATCGTTGTGCTCCAGCAGCAGTGTAGCTCCTAAGCCAAAGCTACTGGCATCCGCACTGACAACTGTTTGATGGTTGGAGTTATAATAGGCAAGTGCTGGAGCTGATGAAAGCATGACTTTAGCTTTCCGCAGTGCTTGTTCTTGGAGTTCACCCCATGTCCATTCGCTCTCCTTTTTGAGCAGGTCTGTGACTGGGTGTAGTGTGGTTGAGAGGCCTAGCAGAAACTTACCCAGGTAGTTGATGAGCCCAAGCACCTGGCGTAACTCCCCAATGTTGGTTGGACTGGGCATTTCCATGATGGCTCTTACTTTGCATTTATGTCGTCGGCACTGATCCTGTGTCCAAAGTAGCATATCTCTGACCTGTTGAAGCGGTACTTTGCTCTGTTGAGTTTCAACCCGGACTGCCTGATGGTCTCCAAGACTGCATTCAGCCATCAGTTGTGTTCTTCCTCACTTGACCCGTACACCAGAATGTCATCCATCACGACTACAACTCCATTGTGACTCTTGAGCAGGTCTGACATCAGTCTCTGGAAAATTTCAGGAGCTGATGAAATCCCAAATGGCAAGCGTTTGAAGCAGATCCTCCCCAGGGGAGTGATGAAAGTGGTCAGTTTCTGGCTACTGGGGTCGAGGGGAATCTGCCAGAAGCCGCTTGATACATCCATATGGTGTTGCGTTTAGGCACAAAGTGTTCATCAGACTTTGCCATGACGGTCTGGTAGTCAAACTCCGGATTATCTTAGTCTCCGTCGTACACAAACTACTCATAAATCGGCTCAGCCTCTCTCCCCAATGCATGGAGGAGGGAGTTTATCTGTTCTTCACTGCTCTCTTTGTCGAGTTTCGAAGCCACTTGAAACCTGTCGAAACGGCGTCTCCAGACCGCCCATTCCGTCGGCTGGGAAAAGTCAAACTGCTCCGGCGGTCCAAACTTGGCCATCTCCGGTCGGCGTTCAGTCCGCCACTTCTGACACCATGTCACTGTAATCACCAGCCAGTCTTACTTGGTATTAACGCAGTCTTTATTTAGTGAGCTTTGCTTAGCTTAACAGCCGTACCTGAACACATGTCTCAACACAATATTTCTTCCCTCTTCCCCTGGTCTCATCTCAGTGATGTCACACATGCGTCCACTCCAACGTGTTACATTCAAGTACCTTACTACACCCCGTTTGGAAATACTTCGGATTTTGGTCCGTAGACGGCAAAACGCGGAGCCTCGAGACAAAGTTGTATGCAAGCTGTGTAAGCTACAGTTAGCTTACCATTCCACCACTAGCAACATGAGGGCACATCTCAAAAATGTGCACCCAAACGAGCATGCCATGATGTCTGGAACTCCAACTAAACAGCCACGTCTTGACTCATATTTTTCACCGCCCGCCACAAGCTCTTTGTCTGCAAAACGACAAGAGGCATGCACGAAGAAACTTGCTTCATTCATATGCAAGGACATGAGGCCGATCAGTATTGTTAATGGCACGGGATTCAGAGAGTTTTGTCAAGAATTGGAACCGAGGTACTGTACCCCGAAAAATACCTATACAAGTAGTTACGTCTCGTTGTATTAGTTTGTCCTCCTGTTCTTGACATAATGCGCAAATATAGATATTCGAATTAGGGCTGCTCGATTATGGCAAAAATCATAATCACGATTATTTTGATTGATATTCTAATGATTATTAAAGACGATTATTTATTGATTTGAGAAAAAGCATTTAGTGAACTTTGAACTCTGGTATTTCTTTTAACACGATAAGTTTGACCTGAAAAACAAGAAAAATGCAAATAAATAAGAGAAAAATATATCAATAAAATGAATTAAATAATATGTAAAAATAAAAAATAAACACTATCCCGGTGTGGCTCGACCATAGGTCCGTTGTGGTGGCAAAATATAATGCTGTTGACTATTCTCTTGCAACTTTTCCCGCAACATTCGTCATAAAGGGCAGATTCTGCTGATATGGTGACGTGATGGTAACACATGTGTTAATCAGTTTATTGAACCCCGGGTTTATTGAACCCCGGGTCGCTAACGGTGTTGATAGGGCACATGTCTTTGGCAATCATGTATGTGATGGCATCCGTTATTTCTTTATGCCTGTGGGAGCTGGGTGGATATGCGGTGGCATTGTAAAGTGTGTCCTTAATTGAGGACTGTGTGGTGGCGGCAGGAGTCGAGGAGCTTTAATTTTTTGAGTTTTTTTGTTCCTTCACTACTTGGTCACGTATTACTCTGTGTGTGGAGTTTAAATGGTTAAATAAATTGGTCGTGTTCCCTTGATAGTCCCCCCAGGAATCTGCAGAGAAAAAGTTTAAATTCCGCGGAGAGCAATTTTGATTCTGCGGAGAGCAATTCTTGATTCCGCGGCTTGAACGTTAAAATTCCGCAAACATTAAAAAAAACATACTTTCTTTAAAAAAACATACTTTTTTAATGTACTAATTAATTAAGTATTCTCTTATGAAATTAATTGCAATACCAGAACACTGCAAAACATTGTGGAACCTACTTATTACTGGCCCTAGTGCCTCTACCTCCTCATGCAGACGAGGATGTGGACTGTATAGACAGAGGTGCAAAATGTGAGTATGTTATATACTGATGAACAGAGATAAGAATAAGTTCAGCATAATAATAATAGATTATATATACAGGTAGAGTTCTGTTTATACAGAGAGGTATGCACAGAGCTGTGAGCATATGGTAGTTTAGTGAATTTATATAAAATGAATGTCAAAATTAAAAAGCTTATCAACTTAATGCCATTTGATAAATGGAAATGGTTTACTCTATGTTGATGATACACTTGTTTGTTGTATCATTTTAGATTCACTATTCAAATATTGAAGACCACCTGCAGCTGAATCATCAGACCAGGAAGGATGCACCTCAGCTGCTCTGGTTTCCTCAGGTGAGTTTAATGTGTCACTGAATGTTGTATTGATTTATGTGAAAATGACAATATGTTGTGCCATGTCTCATCCAGTCAATGTATTTGCTCTTGTGTGTTCTCTCTATGTTTATGGACCTAAAGACACCAGAGGAGACAGTACAAGAGCATGCTGCTCTTCCTGCCAACCTCACCTGCCTCTAACCACTGAGCCTGGATGTTCAGGTGAGTGCAAGCTGCTCATCTTGATTGAACCACCGATTCCACCCTTGGTGTGTCTCAGGTGTGTGCCTGATGAATGTAAGGAATTTTAGCAATAACTTAACTGTCTTGTTTTATTCATATAAGTTGGCTCAAGGATGTTCTCTCTAAAAAAATATCAGATTATGCTTTATGCAGCAGTCACACAATAGCATTACATTGACATTATATCTATTCTATATCTTATCTTAAATACAAGTAGAGAAAGTGTGCTTCATGTGCCCTCTAGATGCAGCAAACACTGTCAGTTCACCTTCAGCTGATCCTGCTGACTGGCCTCTTCATGTAATAAACCTAATGAGAACAGAGTTAGTTCGGAGAGAGCCATATCATGTACCACCTGATTTTATTTTTCATTTTTGTGTATTTATTATTGAACAGGTTTATTCATTTGCACATATTGTTATGTTATTTGGATTAACTTTGTTTAAATAAATGAGCAATTCTTTGAACATGGTCTTTGGTCTTTTCTCGTGGGGATGGGGTGCTATCAGTAAAGCTCGCCTAGGGCACCAAATGGTCTAGGACCGCCCCCTGGTTATACACTAGTATATCATTCTTTATTCCAAATTGCTAATCCTCTACGAATCCCCTTTTTACTGAATGTATCTGTAATGTAAATACATATTTTCTTTGGTAGTGTTGCAGGAATACAGTTACCTTTTCCTGATTATGCAATCCTGTTACATGTATTCTGGTACTCTGGTACACAAGCCTGCTTATAAAACAATACAAACATATCAAACCGAAGCAATAATATAATGAAAATGAAATTTAAAAAAAAAAGTCCTGTTTAAACTATGTTACTGCACTAGATTGAATGATTATTTAAGCACTAATTCATACTTTGTAAGAAATGTATCAAACAATCACAAATCAGATTGTCTTGTTCAGAGGAGAGTAATCAGAATCATAAACAGAGCTGATTAATGCCAACCAACAAACAGATTATTCATAAATTCACAGGCACACAAATTCAGTGAAGTTGTAGATCTCAAAATAGCATCACTGATGTACAAAGTATACAACAACATTTTGCCAGACTGTATCAAGAGGTTGTTCTGAATAATAAAATGTCAATATGAACTTAGAGGGAACTGTATATTCAAATAAAAAGAGACCAGAACTAATATACAACAAAGATGTGTCTCAGTTTATGGAGTCCATTTGTGGAATGATTTAGAAAGCCTGTAATACACACAATAGATTAAACAAATTATTTTAGCACAAGATGATCAACACAGTATGAACACAGGCGTACATATAATGAGTTTGGGTTTTCTTAAATTTAAGAATGTGTATATTCTTACTTGCTTTCTCTTATTGCCAAGCATAATTTAAAGGCAGCTGATACAAAATAATTCATGTTAAGGGTAGCTTTAATGAGCTATGGACCTTTCCAGTCCTGTTTATTTGTTTTTGTCCATTTGTTTATTTGATTTGTTTATCTGTAAATTGGAGAATGACCGGAGAAACTAAACTAAATCAAGAATAATACAAAGTTGCAAAATACAAAATGACAGGATCAGAAAAATCTTAATCAGAATGACTTCGACTGACTCCTGGCCTTCACTCACTCAGCAGCTTCCTGTAAATGTACCCTCTGAGGTAGGAGGGCTTTTATTTTTAAAGGCCTAGCCGGAAGTGTGTGTTTGCATCAGTGTGTCGCCATTGACGTCAGCCCGTCTCCACTTTCCTGCTCCGGCTCACATCGGTGTACCTGAGGCTGAGTGGACTCCGCGGCAGAGGCCAGCCGCCGCTCACCGTCACACGGAGGGTGACACACGGAGCACCGACAGTCGCCGGCAGATAAGCGTCCAACATACTGAATAGATTATCTGAATATTCCTCCATATCAGCTGAGGACGACGCATTTGGACACCGTGACAGGCTCGGACGGGATGCCTGGGAACGCGATAGAAATCCCCCGGTTGTTTAAATGCAGTCACAGGCCACCGGCGGGATGCTAATTTGGTACATTTAGGACACAGTGAAGCAGAAGTGGGAGGCAAAATGGGATTCCTGCACCAGCTCCATCTCCTGCTGTGGAAGAACATCTCTCTGAAGAGGAGGGGACCGGTAAGACGAGGCGATCCGTGTGTTGACATGTCAGTATGTGAAATGACAGAGAAGTGAGCCGTGATTCGCTCGGTGCTGGTTGAGGAGCAGACGGGCGTCGGTTCAGTCTGCCCCACTTGTCGTCATTCTGGGGCTCATTCCAGCGGCAGCACCTGTCTGCCTGCTAACGTTACCAGCAGACGTTACAATAATACTGCAGTGAGCTTAATTAGAGCACGATGATGATGATGATGATGATGATGGTGATGATGTAAAGGGTGTTGCTGCTATCTGCCTCTTTGTCCACACTGTCAAACAGGTTGTTGTTGTTGGATAAACAACAGTTGTTCGTATTTAGCTTAATGTTGAACATACGCTCAGGAGGAGTTGTCTTCAGGTAATCAGGTTTTTATTCCATCATAACCACAAGCAGCAAAACAGCAGCCTGATTGATTGTGTAACCACGGGATTACAACATGAAATCAAATCATTCATACCTCAACCCCAGACTTAATTCAGTAACATCATGTGTGTCTATTATTTATTAGGACAAACTGAAGACGTGCAGAATTTTGCGTTGAGTCTGATCTGAACACGCCGTAAAAGACAGATATTTTAAAAATGTGATCAAAGTGAAGCAGTGGGGGCTGAAATAGTAGTCCCTAATATTTCCAGAGCCTGAACACTGGATTTTCCATAATGCAATCGGATAGTTTCTTCTCATTACGATGTCCCTGGATGGTGAATGCCTGTAACTTTAGAAAAAAAACAAAAAAAAATATGTATACATGTATGTATATATACATACATGTATGTATATATACATACATGTATGTGTATATATATATATATATATATATATATATATATATATGTATATATATATGTATATATATATTTCAACCTACTTCCTGTGCTTTCAACTACTTTCAGAACTCCTTCAGCTGATTTAATTGGTGTAGTTGCCATTGAGATGATGAGAAGGTCTGCAAGATGCAGCTAAAAGCTCTAGAAAAACCCCAAAGTGAATCAGTTTCTCAGCCTTGCAAGTTATCAGCTGTGGTTCAGGAGGTAGAGTAGTCGCAGGGTTGGTGGTTCGATTCCCTATAGTATACATGTCAAAGTGTCCTTGGGCAAGATACTGAACACCAAATTGCTCCTAGGGGCTGTTCCATCAATGTATGAGTGTGTCTGAGTGGTTGTCGCTCCTGACGACCACTGTATGAATGTGTGTGTGAATGGGTGAATACTGACGTGCATTGTAAAAGGCTTTGAGTGGTTGATAAGACTAGAAAAGCCTTCATTTAAGCCTAGTTTCACATACATATGTGACTTGTGTTCGTAGATCCATAAATATACAGATAAAGCCCCTAGTGTCCAATGCAAAGAAATACATTTCTTTTACATCCACCAGGTTGCACACATAAATAGTCCAGACTACAGTGAACACATAAGGGCCCAAAGCGTCTCTCTCCTCCCTCTGGAACCAGACACGCTGTTTTATTTCCTCATGATGAAGCGCATCAATAAGTGGTTTACAGAGTGTGAGAATCAAAATCCTGGTTGGATATTAGTTTGTTACACCAGACTATCTAAAGTCAGGGTTAGTTTATTGCACATAACGTGTAATCATGCATCAGCTCCATGCCAAGCTGCCGCTGGACAAACCTGTATTTTGTAAGCCTACACACAAGATTTTGGTGCTGTAAATAGCATAGGCTATAAAAAGTAAGCAACACATAAAGTTATCGTCACTGATAAGGAAGAAGCAATTATAATGTAATTATAAAAAATAAAGCTCAACAGTGCGATCACCAGAGCTGCCAGCTGCAGCTGCTATCCAGCCCAGCCGACATGCGCCTGTCTCTGTGAGAGCTTGTTCATCACGTCCAGGTTGAACAATTATTGTGAAACACTAACCAGTGGCGGCTGGTGACTGAAAAAATTGAGGAGGACAGGAGGAAAACCAGTCCACGGTGTCATGTTATTTTATAGCCTACAAGTCAACAACTTATCCCTACTTTCTTATATTTAATGAAAACTAAGCAATAAAACAATGACTTATAAGAATTCTTTAAAAAACATTTTATTAAATGGCTAATACACAAGACAAAAAAAATAACACTGTATAGCCCTTCCGGAATTTGATCCCCAGTCACCTGCTCTATTCACTGTGCTACCACAGCAATCAATGTACATACTTCAGGACAGCACAGGACATCACACACATCACTCATCACAATCGCCCGGTCGTGCCGCTAACGTTACGTCCTCCAGCAGGACGAACGAAACGAAAACTATGAATTATGTTTCTGACTGCTTCGCTCTGATTTCTCCCAACAATTTTTTTCTTTCAGAAATGTGCTTATATTTCCTTTGAAACCGATTCCAATATCGCTGAAAACTCCATATTTCTTGTCCGAGCATGGCGGGCAGTGAAAGCTGTAAAATACCATATTGACCCGAATATAGGACGACCCTGATAATAAGACGACCCCTCTTTTCAAGACTAATCTTCAGAAAAAGACTCTGATATCCAAAATGTGTTTCTCAGTAACAAACTCACACACCTTCCTGTCAATCTCTTGGAAGCGGCCGCTTAGAGGACCACGATAAGCTTTTCTCTTACTGTTAGTGTTTTCAGACGATCTTTTTGGACCCGCCATCTTCGGACGTTACACTCCGTAACTCCATATTTCTTGGCTGGCTGACAGTTGTTTGGCACCTCCGCTGAATCGATCTCATTATCTTAAAATCAGCATCAAAGCTCCGCCTCAGATGTATGTTAACTTGCCACACTTGATCCACTTTGCTCCGTAAAATCACCGCATCTCTCCATTTTTCATCTCCTGTCACTTCTTGTCCGCTGTGATTGACAGATAACCGCAGCCACAGTGTCAGTGACGTCTCTACAATAAGCTGGCGCCCTCTGCCGTTGCGGTCGCGTAGCGACCCAGACAACTATCAGCATGTGTCAACGGTTAGACCCCGATTATAAGACGACCCCATTTTTTCACATAATTTTAATCGAAAAAAAAAAACTCGTACTATATTCGGGTCAATACGGTACATAGAAGTATTTTTTGTTTACAGTTGTATAAACGTGAGAATGAAATTTGGGAACTGTTATTGGACCAACCTGCTGTCAATCTTGTATTCTGGTTGCTGATTGGTAAGGGAGGACGTCCTCCCTTAGCGCGTCATTTTACGTGTGTTAGCCAATCATAGATCAGCATGAAACAATCCTGAATACACTGAGTGAATGGAAGGAGATCCCTCCCACGGAGGACAGAAGCCCTCCGTCCTTCTCTAGCCCCCACCTTCCTGCTCCCTGCTCCTCTCACAGACTGCTCTGTCTCCTCCGTCTGCAGCTGTCGCTGTTCAACCGTTTTAAGTGGATTTTCTTCCAAAGAAGAAACTTTTTTAATGATATAATATATATATAATATTTTATAAATGATACTGAGATTTGGTAATGATTTATTTCAACCAGTTACTCTTTCTTAAAAAAAAAATGGATCTTCCTCTTGCCTCTCAAAAATAGAGGAGGACCAACCTCCTCTGCCTCTATGGACGAGCCTCCTCTGACACTAACAGTATGACTATTTTCATCTTATGTCAAATGCAAACCGCGACAGACAATAAACAAGGCTCAGGATCAATGCACATATAAAAAAGATAACTGCAGTAAATAATGACTCAATGTACAACACTGAATAAAACTTTGTGTAAACTTGTTGACACTCTTCCCCCGCGTTTTTAGCGATAAATGTGCACGGTCCACACCCAATGTATGCGATGAGTGCACAAACAATACACAAGAGATGTTTTTTATTTTATACCATTTGAAACAATTGAAACAAGAAAAGACTAGACTTCCTTGTGTGTGCCTTGACTGTTGGTAAACTCTGTTTTAAAGATGCTTTATAAATAAAGCCAAAATGATTAAGAATGGATTGTTTCACAACAATAACCTAAACTAACAACTCTCAAAAGTAAGTAATTTTTTCAAGGGAGTCTGGGGATATTGCTATTTCTAGTTCAACAGTGTGTTCACACATATCTGCTGCTTATCTTACAGTTCAACACCTGATTAGGATTACAGTTGACCTTTTTGTTCAATTAATGGGCCATCGGCCAACTGGTCTTCAGGTCCACTGAGAGCAAGAGCCTTTGTACAGCAACACTGCAAATGTGAGTTGCGCAACTGTCAACAGCTTAGGAGAATAAATATTGATGGATCACATGGATATTGATGACTTTAAAATTGCATTTAGGGCCTACTTACAGACATTCAAATGATCCTTTACGATAATAACAACGGAAATAAAAAATAAAGAGATTGCCAATGATAGATGGCAACATTAACAGTATTGTATAGCCTGATTCTGCACTCTACTCTAATCGCATTCCATCAGCCCATAATGTAATTTAACACACATAGGTAGTTTAGCCCTAACGTCGGAAGAACAACGACCAATGAATTACAATTTGGTGTATTTGAACAAAATCAACAACAGCTACCACCAGCCATAGTCCTTACAACTTAACTAATGTTTTATCATGAGTTAGATTGTCAAAATTGTAACAATAACAGCTTCAATCCCTGTGGAGCTACCTAAGCATTAGTGATGGTTACATCCATAAGTATGCAGTTACCTTTAGTTCCCTCAAACAATAATGAAGTAATGAAGATACGCATCAGAAGGGATTTAGAAGTGGGTATATGTAATGCCAACTGAAAAATAATTAGTGATATGCTGTATACCTGTACCACTGGCTAAAGTTACACTCTGCCACAGCTAATTAACAGCTATCTCCACACTGCCTTTTAGCTAGGTGTAAACATATACATTAGACTGTATGTTTCAGTTATAGGCTTATACAAATACAAACAGTAACTTTACATTACACATCTTTAGTTAATTTAACTTAGTTCACAGAAGAGCTTTTAACGTTTATTAGCCAAAGCAGTCATAATAATATAGCATTAGACTACATACATCTTTTTCCCGTGCAATCAACCAGCTGAAATGTGGATAGTGCCACTCTGCCATTGATGAGCACATTGTGGTAAAATGGGGTATAAAGTAAATCCTATCATCAGGTTTTTGATGTCATCATCAGGATTCAATCACTCCGCTGCCACCTAGCATCTATAATTATCAAGTGAAGCCCCCCCTTTTTCCACCACGGTGTCACCGCTGTAACGCAGGGGGAAAGGCATCCTCTGAAAGGAGAGACATTTCAGCAGAATAACATTGCCCAGATTGATAATGTGCACTATAAAGGCTAGTTCTTTTTGATTATACAAACTCACTTGACAGTCAACATAAGCAACTGAACTGAAGGAACTTCATTGTACAATTTATTATTATGAATGTAGAATGAGCTTGACTAAGAATCAGGAGGGGGCTAATAATATATCTTGTTATTATTTACTGAGGGAATCTTGAGTGAAGGGGCTAACAATTCTTACATTATATCACATGAAATGAACACGTACAGCACAGAAATGTGTTGCTTTTTTATTCATTAAAAAAAAATCTATTTTTCGTCAACTGGGTGGTTGCCAATTAAGTTTTCACTTTAGCCAATAAAAAAACGACATTCACTGTAAGTCTGGTACTTCATGATGTGAAGCTCAAACCCAGGATTAGTAGCCTGCACACTACAGTGGACTGAACACTAATGACTCAGTAGACCTCCTTGGCAGAGGTCTGCACTCTACTGGGTGCATTTCTCGTAATAGAAATAATTATTGACAAAAATACAGGCTCCAAAATCAGGCAGGCTACAATCTAACGTGCTGACCTAACTCCACAATCATGCCATCTGAGTGGCAACGGTCTATTATTAGCCATAAGAAATCCTAATGCCTGTCAGCTTGTTTATTTTAGTGATGTTTGTGCTCATTTTAAAAGCTGGATCTGTACTGAAGCAGCCTCAATTTTATCACTGCCTCATGCCTTTGCTGGTGTCCTGGTAGAGGGGTTGGTGTGTGTATGGGTTTGTGCTTGTGGGGTGGGGGTGGGGCACTGCTATTTTTAGCCCATCTACCTTCAGACATCAAACTCAGAGGAGTCACGAGAGCTGCATTGGGGAGCCTCTGCAATAATAATAGTAACAGCTGCGTCATTTCTATAGATTTGTAATCATGCTGCCCTGGTTTTGCCTCTGGTCGTGACAGCACTTAGCTGAGATGGCATTAATCAAATGGGTTAATCTCTACTGACAGAGACAAGCTCTTATAGAAATATCATGAAAGATTTCCATTCTTTTGGCCACTTTATATGTGCATTTGAGAGGGAATTATTATAGTGTTTTTTTTAACCTTTACCGACTGCAGATAAAGATTTGTTAAATGCAAAATATGTAGGGCTTTAATCAACCAAAGAAATCCTGGGTTGACCGAAGCCGTGAAATTTGACTAAAAATCGACTAATTGGGGGGGTCTTGGTAGCCTTCCACCTAATTAATTAAAAATAAACATGAAGACTAGTAGTCTATTTGCTTTAGATTAAATCGCTTTTGACCCTATTATTTTGCACTGAAATGTATTACTTAAAATGAATTAATTAATAGACACACTCGAGCATGGCTCTGACAGCGTTTTGCATCACGTGCATCTGCACAATACCCTAGCCCATGTTTTCCGAAAAAATATACTATGTCAACTAGTAATATCAGCACAACAACTGTTGGGAAATAATTAGAAAATTGTTTTTATCATGTTATAATAATTGACAGACACTATCATTTCGCTTTGTGCATGTCCTCGCTGAGACACGAACTATGAACCTAAAACTTTTACTCTTAAACACAAAAGGCAAGTTCACTTTAAGAAAAAATAATTGTTCATATACTTAAAACGCTCACAGCAACCTAATGTAGACAAGTCAGCTTACCGTTTTTTAGGTGATATGCCATGTTTATAGTCGAGCTGTGATATACAAACTGTTGCTTGCAAACTTAGCATTCCACTTTTTTTCCATTTTTATAAAATGCTGCCACACTGCTGATGTCTTTGACGTGGTAGAAAAGGAATGGCTGTAAATGAAACGCTTAAAAGTAAATAAATATTTAACAAAGCACCGGACCGAGGCCTTCTAGTACGTCCTTCAATCTGTTTGTCTGTAGTAGGTTGGGCGACTCCAAAATAGTGAAAACAAGGGGGGTGTTCTGAAGACACACTGTTACCTGTGAACGGGTGCTCTGAAAACACCCCCATTAGCACTTGGTACTTTGCTCCTGATGAAGTCAAATATGCCATATGCAGGACACACAGCATTGGGATGGAGAGGACCCGCTGCGTGTTTGCGCACTTCCATAGCAGCATGTAATTAACACGCCAAAAATCAGAATTTTGGTCGAGCCAGAACGTATCGACCAAAAAATCGACCAGTTGACTAGAAGATTACAGCCCTAAAAATATGGTCAGAGGATTAAACATGATGTATAGTTATAGATTAAACTCTGCAGCAATGTTAAAGTAGTTTAAATGAGCTGCACCAGCCAGGAGACAATTAGCTTAGCTTAGCTTAGCATAAAGACTTGAAGCAGGGGGAACCAGCTCACCTGGCTCCATCCAAAATAAAAAAATAACGCTAACTTACACCTTTAAAGCTCACTTCAGTGATGTTGCTAGGTTTTTACCATTGTGAATGCAGGGACCCACAGGTGCTCATTTGCATGGGTCCCAGGAAAGGTCAGTGGATCCCCAATAAAATGTGTGATTTCTGACAAACTGTAGTGTTGAACTATTGTGTGTTGTGTTTAGTGGTTTATAGTTATAGTCACAGATATATTTGTGAATGTCGAAAATGTATGGGAAATTAAACAAATCCCCAAATGTGAAAACAAAACATTGGCACATCTATGGCTGCTTTGTAGTTGATGAGTTAGTCAATTGGAAAGTACAAAACAGGATAATACATAAGCCGTTTTTATACTGGGCAGTAAGCCGCATATTAGCAGTCCTTTTTGCATTTAGACAGAAGGTGGTAAATTTGGGGTCTGTTTTGGGGTCAATTTGACACCTCGGAGGGTACACTTATTTCCGCCTCCATTGCAATCTAAATCCGAGCATAGATGTGCTGGCAATTGCATGAGATGGGCGGAGGTGTCGATGAAGTGCACTGTTGTGCGAGGGTTTTAAAACCAAGAAGCAGCTGATCACAGCAGTCTGTCCATCACTTCTTCCGTGGACGTCAAGATGAGCGACTGGAAAGCCGCTGAGATCCGCGAGATGCTAGCGTCTCCTCGGTCTCTGTAGCTGTTTGGTTGTGTCCGCTTGTTGTTGTAGCGGCAAGCTACGAACGGTTGCTACTTTCAAAATAAAAGCCCCCCGCTAAGAACCTAGTTCTTAACTCCAGTGTGGTGCAATGTAAAGCTCTTATTTTGAAGACAAATTCGTTGTCACTGTTCACTGCCCAACCCTGTGCTTCACGTCACTTCACGTTTATGCCTACCCCGGTGGCGGCCAAGTGGCTGACAAGACAAGGCAGCACATTGCTGCCTTTACCTTGCAGCAAATTTGCCACCTTTTCTATTTAAAAGAGGTTAAAGAAGCGCACAGGGATAACATCTCAATGAAGAATTATACATGGGACCATACATGTATTTTTATATTAGCTGATGTATCAGTTAAAAAAAGAACTGAATTCATTTGATGGTGGTTAGCTGATGAGAGAAGCTGTAGTTTGGAGGCACTAAGTCCTATCTGGCCTCGGGCCTCACAGCTTTTTGCACTTCAGCTTCACCACTGATACTTGGACCAGCAATGTCTGCCTAGTGTCTCTCATCAGATTTTATTATCAATGAACTGATGTGGATTTTACCTCAGAGCCAGACATGAGGCACTCCAAGATATTGTGTCCATGCTGTGCTGAAAAAATGAAATGGGCTCTGGGAATATATAATATAACAGTATCTGGGTCCAAATATGAGCTCCTTTACTATCTCACTGTTCACTAGTGGACAATTCTGCAATTAGACTCCAGCTGTTGTTGTGGCACCGTTTAATGAGTTAACATGAAAAGTGACATCATGCTTGTCCTTTGATTGGACTGTGTATTAAATACATATTTGCCATGAATTCACCAGGTAAGTGATCTGAAAAACCATGGTAACTATGGCAACCCATGTCAGTGGCAAGTTTGGGGATTTTCCCAAATACATCAGAAAGTAAAAAGAAGTTAAAACAGCTGTGTTGAGTGTTGAGTTGAGCATATCAGCTGTGTAATAACTATCTTCTCCTTCATCATTGGTCAAGCTATTCTTCATTCTGTCTCTACCCGCTCACCTTCATTAAACTGGCTTTAGAAATGACTTTTGCTTTAACTTATTCTGAGTTGATACTGGTGTTACATTGTAATGTCTGTAGAAAGGCGTTCTTCGAGTTCTTCGAGTGCGTTGTGGGGAAGCTCTGTAGAGAATCCGCCGCCACACTCAGGCAGCGACGGACCCCCTCATGGTCCTACGAAGGAGAGGAAAGAAAAGAAGAAACAGGGAGAGAGAAATTGGGTGGGGGGGAGGGGCGCAGAATACAAGAGCGAAGACGAGGAGAGGGTCAGGTGGTTATTTATAGGAAGTTTGGAAGTTGGCACTGTTGAGGTGTGGTCTTGCTCCTGAAACTTCGCCATATAAGCTTCAATTCACTAGCAAGGACCACACCTTCAACAAGATACGTTTAAACGATTTATTATGAAAGAAAGAGAAAACAAAATCTTGAAGATCTTGGTTCTTCGAGTTCTTCGAGTGCATTGTGGGGAAGCTCTGTAGAAAATCCGCTGCCGCCCTTGGGCAGCGATGGACTCCCAAAAACCTCCAATCACTTGAGATGAGATTGTGCGGATCTGAGATCTTTGAGATCTGAACGGATGTAGCGGTGAAACGTTTGGGAGGACCAGCGGCCCATGAGTCGCATGAAGTGTTCTGGGATGCTTTTACGGGAGGCTAAAGTGGCCACTCTGATCCTGAAGGAGTGTCCGGAGTAGTTAACGCGCAAATTACCAGACAACGAGAGCATGTGGCAAAAGTGATGGTGGAACGAGAAACAAGTAGCCATTTGTCCGGATTTGGAGATGAAGACGGCGAGGGCTTAACGAACTGTTAACGAATTGCCGGTTATTGTCTTAGAAAAGAAGCTGATACCCCTAAGGCAGTGGTTCTCAATTATTTTTTGTCATGCCCCCCCTAGAGGACAGAAATGTTTTCGCGCCCCCCCGAATTGAAATACTATTGAGAACCTGCTGATATTTATTTATTTATCTGTATAAACCACTGTATGAGTTGCAGCATTCTGCATACAATCACCTGATTATCAAAATGGTTTCATGCTGTCCTGCCAGAGTTTTTAGGCATAAAACACAAACAGGTCTTTCCTCATTTCCGACCGTGTTCACGGTAAACCCAAGGTCTATGTAGGCATCGTCATATTTCCTGCTGCATAGTTCCCGACCAAGAGATTAGCAGAGGAGCTCGTGTTTGTCTCCTTTTAGAGGTGTCAACACGGAGTGTTTTATTTTGAAAAGTAACCGGATGTTATATTGTTATTTCAACGCTTGATTTCCTGTCTGCGCAGTGCAAAATTCAGCTGAATTGCTGCGTCGTGCTCCGGCATCCGCCAGATAAATAGAAGTCCTGCGTAGCTGTTCTGGAGGGCTTCGGACAGCCAGAGCTGGACAGAGCAGACACGCAGCACAGCGGACCTGGTGGAAGTTAACCCTCTGGGGTCGATTGACGCGCCGGCGCGTCAAAATCACGTGACCAATTTAAGCTGACGTAGCAGCGAAACGGCGCATCTGTGAGACTCCGTTCTGACTTCATGAGTTCGAGCAGCCTTCAAACTATATACCAGTTTTTAAATCGTGTTGATAGGCCAAGTAAAACCGGACATATGATAAATACTGTACGCCACACTTTTTCGTGAATATTGCTGTCACGTTTGATGCGCGTTTGGCGCAGGAAGAAGCGATAAAGACGGGCGATTCACAACGAAAGTGCTTGCAAGAAGGAAATGTTTGAAAAAACAATCATGTGACACCTCTTCCTATTTCCTATTGGTGGAAAAGTGCACCGTCTAAACCAATCAAAACACGGCATTTGGTTGCTAAGGAAGTGGGGAAAGTTGTGGGAGTTGCGGCGGCAAAAGAGAGACAGTAATATTGACGGAGATAGCGATAGTGATATCGAAATTTGTGATATTTAGCGTGTTTTGAGTGTATGGTTAGTGTGTTTTGAGTGTATAATAGTGTGTAGTGTAGTGTGTTTTGTGTGATCAGTGTGTAGTGTAGTCGTCTTTGAGTTTTGTGCGCCAAAACGATGAGGCGACTCCTGAATGTGGAGCGGGCAGTGTAGCTCTTCTTTGAGCTGGATGGAGCTGAAGAAGACGCTGAGCCCGAGTCTGAGCCAGAGAGTGAGGACTCTGACGGAGAAGTGGATGATCCAGCTTGCGTTTTGGATGAGGAGAGAGAGGAAGAGGAGCCTCCGATGTCCACACAGAGCGCTCCTCGCAGGTCTGCGCAGCGGAACGGACGGCGCGGCGCGCCCACGAGGTCCCGATCTCCGCTGGCTCAGGCAGCAGAGACACGCCCTCGCTCTGAGCCCTGGAAGACAGCGGAGGATGCAGACGCTGCCCCAGCAGTGAGCCGTTTTCAGCCAAGGAGAACACCAGGAGTCCAACTAGAGACACTTTCCTCCTACAGCCCAAAAGACCTGTTCATGTTGTTTTTTGCCACTGACACAGTCAGGACAATCTGCAGCAATACAAACAAAAAGGCTGCAGAAAAAAAAGAATTGGGCTGTAAATATCAGTGGACTGACGTGGAGATGGAAGACTTATATAAGTGTTTTGGTCTCCTTGTATACATGTCGTTGGTGTCTCTGCCAAGTCTCCAAGACTACCGGAGACAAAATCACATTTTGTCGGTGCCCCTGCCAGCCAAGGTGATGTCCAGAGACAGGTTCAGATCCATATTATGGAACATTCACCTCAGTGATCCTGAAGAGGATGTAGAGAACGAGAGGAAGAAGGGGACCCCAGGCTATGACAAACTGTTCCGAGTCAGGCCTCTTTATGATGAGATCCTCAGTGCCTGCCAGGCCTATTACCACCCGAGGAGAGAGCTGGCGGTGGACGAAAGGATGGTGGCGACAAAGGCGAAGACTGGCATGACACAATATATGAAGGACAAGCCGACTAAATGGGGGATGAAGCTTTTTGTGTTGGCTGAGTCATGCAGTGGCTACACCCTCAGATTCAAAATATACACTGGCAAGACAAATACTGCGAGTGAGCATGGCCTGTCTTATGATGTGGTCATGAATCTTATCCAGCCATCCTGTCTCGGTACTGGGTACCATATTTATATGGATAATTTCTATAGCAGTCCGAAACTGTTCATGGACCTGGCCAAGATGAAATTTGGAGCGTGTGGAACCTACAGGGAGAGCCGACGGGGATGCCCAAGAGGGAGGGCAAATGCGCTCACGAAAAAATCTGAACGAGGATCAGTGAGGTGGATCAGAGAGGGCCCACTCGTCTTCGTGAAGTGGATGGACACGCGAGAGGTGTCTGTGTGCTCCGCCATCCATCCTGCGTTTTCTGGGGAGACAGCACAGAGAAGGGTGAAGGACAGAGCTGGACGCTGGGCTGCGAGAGAGATTCCCTGTCCCACACCCATCACGGCCTATAATAAGAACATGGGAGGGGTTGACCTGTCAGATCAGCTCATCCAGTATTACTCCACACACCGAAAAACTGCGCGCTGGTACAAAACTGTGATGCTTCATTTCCTGGACATTGCGACCACGAATGCATTCATTTTGCACCGGGAGATGAGCAGTGCCAGGCAGGTGCAGGCCATGACACACAAGGACTTCATGGTGGAGCTGGTGTGTCAGCTGTGTGGCATGGACAAGACAGGCATTCCCCAGAGCAGGACAGCTGATCATGTCCCTGTGCCCATTGACACAGCCCCAGGTCCTGGCCAAAAAGCCACAAAGGGCAGGCTGAGGTGCCAACGCTGCCACCAGCTGGAGAACAAGAGGAGGGACACACCCTGGAGATGTCAGGCCTGTGATGTGCCTCTCTGTCTTGTGCTGGACAGGAACTGTTTTCAAGAGTGGCACAAATAATTTGGTGGCATCCTATTGTGGCACCTGATTGTTTTGTAAATAGATTTTTGTACATTTGTAAAAAACGCCTGAGGAATTGCCTGCATTTTAGTGTAAATAGTTGTATATAACTTAGTTTTTTGCAAATCTTGTACATAAGTTTTGAAGATTACAATTCATATTTGCATTTCAAGTGATGAAAAGGGTTCGTTAAACATGTTTGTGGTTTTCACATTAAAAAATGTAACTTTTTCCTACTCGGATTTTATGATTTTTGGGTGAATTTAGGTCCAGTGTGTTAATATAGTATATCAAAATGAAAAAATAACTGCAAATTCATAAATGTGAGGTTGTGCTGAAAGAAATGACACCACACAAGGCAAGATAAACAGTTTTTAAGGTGAAATATAAAGGTAAAATCAAAAGTAGTCAAAAACGGCCAATTATACCCCAGACCCCAGAGGGTTAACACATGGACTAAAGTGAAAGTGAAACCTATCGGCTCCGCTGGCGTGACAGAGACGTAATGCAGCGGACAAGTATCCAGTGAAAATAGACCTTCACGTCCTGCCCTGCCTCTGACGCCCCCCCCTGACACCATTTGAGAACCACTGCCCTAAGGTAAGCTTGATGATGTGATTTAATTGTCATGGTGGAATGGGCATGAGTACTGAAAGAAGTCACAGTGATGAGATCGAATGACAGACAGGATGTGTTGTATTGGTCCTGAAACTAATGGAAGTTTTTCCAAGCTGTCCAGTAGGAAGAGAGGGTCGAGGGTGATAGGCTGTTGATGATGGAGCTCTGGGAGTCGCTTATCAGGGGTATTAGTGCCGGATTTATGAGTTGAATGTCGACGCCCGACTGGCGTAGGGAAGGTATCTGCGTGAGGTGCCAAGTTTCTGAACTTCTGGCATTCATTAGCGAGCTCCGGGGATGATTCTGCTGCAAACCATCTTCCATTGTAGAAACCCCGAAAACCGGCCTAAGGAGCGGTATTGATGTACAGATGGATGTCGTGCGGGTGAGTCGGTTGGTCGTTGTAAAAGAAAGTGATTCCGTTCCAATTGGTGAGAAGGTTAAGTCACGGACGGATTTCGGCAAGGCTCGAGCTATCCAGGGAGATGGAGGTCAAGAGTGATGGGACGGAAGAAGCGATGGATGGTAGGTTGGAGATAAAGGCTCGCCCTTGGGGGATGATGCGTAAGGCGAAGTCGAGGTGGCTCAGAAGGGACAGAAGTTGACGTTTGGTGCGGCACGGGGCGCAGAAAATGATTCGGTTGAGCTTTCCGACCGGGAATGAAGCCTAAAACTTGTTTGTGTCAAGAGTGATTCCGAGAAACTCGAGGGTTGTTGACGGGCCCTCTGTTTTCTCTGCGACGATGGGACCCCGAGGTCGGAGGAGACTGAAGTCAGGGTAACTAGGCCGGAAGTGGGTGGTGATGAGGTGGGGGGAAATTATGAGAATTCTTCCAAGAATGTACAAGGAATGGAATCCCATGGTTGTTAGACTGGATCCAGCTGAGGGCTTCAGGTGGGGTGTCGAAGAGTTTAGGCTGCTTTGCAACCAAAGGTGAGCTTAACGGCGAAGTAATATGTACCATGTACCACGGATGCTGAAGAAACGGCAGAAGTTGGGGTGAACAGGGAGGACTTTGAAAGCACTGGTGATGTCTGTTTGTGAGAACCGTGACCCTTTCCCGGCGAGTTTGATAAGGCCGATGGCCTGGTTGATGGTGGCGTGAAGGGAGAAGTCCTCACTCGGGATCAAGCTTTTGATGCTGGGGGTGATACTGCTGTGGGGTGCTGAAAGATCGATGATGATGCACTTCTTTCCGGAGTATTTCCTGGTTGCGATACCGAGGAGCTGATGCGGAAGTTAGGAAACAGAGGACGGGCGAACGGTCCGATCATTAAAACTTTCCTTAACTTCCTTAGCGAGCGTGTGGTCGACTGAAGATGGATGATTGTGTGGAAGTCCAGGGTGAAAACCTTCTTCAAGTCCTTTATGAGAAATTAGCTACGGCGAGGTAGGTTGTACGGGCATGCGGGGCGGGCGTGGCCCCCCCCGCAGAAGGAGTAAACGTGGAGGAAGCGGCACTGGGACACGGTGCATCTGGTACTGTTGAAACCGTTGCAAATCGAATGACCTCCTTGGTGCATGACGGGCCTGCCTTTCTTATCTATGCCGTTGATTACAGGAAAGATGACAGAAGGGGCAGAGGGCGCTGGCATCCCGGAGCCAGGAGCCCCGGTTGAAGCGAGGTGCTGTGGTTGCTGGAAGCAGGCGGCAGAGGGCGCTGACATCTTGGTGCCAGGAGCCCCGGTTGAAGCGAGGTGCTGTGGTTGCTGGCAGTAGGCAGTAGGGGTCACTGGCATCCCGGTGCCAGGAACCCCAGCTGCAGCGAGCTGCTGTTGTTGTTGGAAAAAAGCAGTGGGAGGTGCTGGCATCCCGGTGCCAGGAGCCTCGGCTGGAGCGAGCTGCTGTGGTTGTTGGAAAAAAACAGTGGGGGGTGCTGGCATCCCGGTGCCAGGAGCCCCTGCTGAAACAGGCTGCTGTGGTTGCTGGAAGTAGGCAGTAGGTGGCACTGGCATCCCTGTGCCAGGAGCCCCCGCAAAGGTTAGCTGGAACTGGATGGCGGTGGGCGCTGTGGCGTTTGCCCTTGAGGTTGTAGGTTGCTGTAGCTGATGATGATAATCCTGATGGAAGTTGGAGGGTCCTGGAATCCATCTGGGTGCTCCCTCTGGAGTGTAGTGATGACGAGAAGTGGTGGCAGAAACTCTGGAGTTGTTTGATCTGGCAGAGGATCTCTGTCTCTGCTTTTGCTGCTGCTCTTTCTGTTTTCTTTGGGCTGTGTTATTTGATTGTACTGTCCCTTTAACAAGAGCGTCGACGTCACTGCCTGTAGGAGTGTGCGTGATAACGTCACCCTGAAGCGATCTGGTGTTGACGGAACGAGCGGCCATGAGTGTGGAGAAGAGTTTTGCTTTATTGTCCGTTCGGTGAAACGTAATCCCTTTATCCTTTAAAGTCTTTTGGAGTGTGGCTACTTTCCAGTCGGAGATTTTTGAAGATGAATGCTGGAGCGTGGTGACGCTGCGACTGGCGAGTTGTTCAGCCGGTGTTGTCGGAACGATGGTGGGAGGCTGGAGTGATCTTCGGAGGCGAAGAGGTCCGTGATCTCCAGCGACGGCGACGTTCTGTCCGTGAATTTCCTCGTCCTCTCTTAGCTGCTGAAGGAGGTGGGCTGGGAGACACGGAGGATTCGTCAGGCGAGCTATGGTACTCTTGAATGTTGAGAAGAGATGAACCAGGCGGAATACGGACCATGGATGAGACGGAGTTGGTTTTCTTTGAAGTCGCTCGCATCCTGGACATCGTTTGAGCCACTGAAGTCGGGGTCTTGGGTACGGAGGTGACGTCGGCTTCTGGTGAACTATGGTCCTGATCTCGATGGAAAAGATCGTCGTCGGACGGGGATAGAGAGACGAAATCCATGGTGAGGTGAGTTAGAGGCTGATGTTTGCTCATGCAAAAGTTTGGCTGTGCTCGAGGCGAAGTCGCGTGCTCTTGTTTCTGCTGAATACGAGAGGGAACGAATACGAGAGCGAAGACGAGGAGAGGGTTAGGTGGTTATTTATAGGAAGATCGGAAGTTGCCACTGTTGAGGTGTGGTCCTGCTCCTGAAACTTCGCCATATAAGCTTCAAGTATTGGTATCAGCAAGTACGTGAGTCCGTGCACTGACCCAATATCATTTATAAACGGGACCCTGCTACTTCCAAGTTAGCCCTGCCAGCTCTGATTAGGGCTGCACGATATATCGTTTGAGCATCGCCATTGCAATGTACGTGTGTGCAATAGTCACATTGCAGAGCCTGCGATGTAGGACGCAAATGAACTCATCTAATTTCAAGGGTACCTGACACACACTGTGCATGCGGACTCTGCATGCAGACTCTACATGCACAGCGATCCACCAGTCACATTAGTTTTTGCAGTCCATGCCCCTGCACATGGAGTGAGTCGCTGGTAACAACACTGAAAAATGAGCAACGAACAAGAGAAAATCGCGAAAACGAAGACTTGGTGCCAAAAAGAAAAGCAACATCAGTTATCTGGAATCATTTCGGCTACAAGAAGGATGATATTGACCAAACGTGTTCTGGGTCAACAGTGCCTTGCATCTGAAGCCACAACGAGAGGTAACACAACTAATTTGTTTGACCATTTACGTCAGTACCACACAGCAGAGTCCTGCACAGGTCTTATTTTGAAAACCCGCCCGTACATGCCATACTTAAAACTGCATCCGACCCATTTCCTACAGTAGCACAAATTACATTTCGCACCCAAGCCAACCCACTATAAATTGTTCCCGATGCCCGACCCGCACCCGAAGGAAAATTTGACAGACGTAATTTTTATAAATGAAAGTAAGCCAGCATGGGGAATGGAAGTTCTGGGAGGGCGAAAGCACGCATGAATGAGCTCGTATGAAATATAAATGCTTATCATTTTGAAATGCAGCATAACATAAAGTGCTATTTAGGTCATCTAATGAAAATTCCTGTATTTTTTTCATATCGCAATATATATCGCAGGGTTAAAAAAAAAATCGCAATTTCATTTTTTTCCAATATCATGCAGCCCTAGCTCTGATTAACATACCAGAAATAAATTATTCTTCCTTGCTCTAAAAGGCAACACAGGAAGTTGCATTGTGCTGCTCCTGGTAACTATTGTTTTTAGAGTGACAAAGAAGAAGTTGATTTTGCGGGAGTCAGACAGAGCTACCAACATGTCAGCTATTTAGCAATGTGGTACCCACCAGTAAAATGGCCACATGTTCAGTGTGCAAGGTTGTAATTTGGAGTGGTGGTACGAGTGTTGCATCAGCAACCTTATAAAGCATTTGAAGACACATCAAGCAGAAGAGCACAACTAAACTGCTCTCTCCAAACTTTATGAGACAGTGAAGGAACACATTTCATGTAGGTTGAAGGGCGTGCAGGCAATCAGCTTTACTACTGACATTTAGACCTCCAACGTATGAGCATGCCTTTGCTCAGTATTGCCAACAACATTTGCTCTTCAAAGTGTGGTGATGCAAGCAAACAAGTTCCAGGAGTAAGGTTTTAAGGGAATTATTCATTAGGCTACTAGATTTCTTAATTTCTTCTTTTTCGGTTATGACTGTCAAAATAGATAATGAAAGAATGTTTATGGCAATCATTCTCTGCAAGGTTTTACAATGTTAGCAATCATATCACATCCATACAGGGTTAGTAGTTTATACAGCTATATAAAAATATCTATATCTTCTTTTTTTTAACTTGCACTGGTATCGGATCGGTTCTCTGTATCGGCTGATACCCAAAGCCCAGGAATCAGAATTGGTATCGGGAAGGGAAACATGGTATCGGAATATCTTTAAGAATGCTAGCAGTAGCCATGTTGCCGTGTTTGCGACAGCGGCAACAACAGTAATACCAAAGGGGAACACTAGGAGGGGGGCAAGCTGAAAAGTTGTCTATTCCCACTTGAATGAAGTGAAGTCAAGTTGCAGTCTGGACTGCCGTTACCTGTCACTCTATATGACTGCATGTTGACAGCCCTTGGTTGGTGTGTACTAAGTCAGTGTGAATATGAACTACACCAGAACTAAAAAGCTTCCATCCAAATTACAGGTGTGCATGCAAATGATTAGTGACAATTGAAAAGTTAGTGACAAATTTCCCTCAGTCCGTCACTACCACCGATACCTTTACCTTAACACACAGTCATCTTATGCTTGGTTATGCCTCCGCACCAGCGACAGCAGTGGCGAAAGATGAATGAACTGATGAGATTTCGGTGGTCAAAGGTCAAGGTCCTTGTTTGTTACCTCACAAAACACATATTTGGTCATAAGTCAAGAATTTATATGATTATTGCAACAACAACAAAAAAAATGAACAAAATGGCTTTCAAATGTCTAATAGGATAAAACAATGAAGTTGTGACACTTGATATCCAAATTGTAGAGGGTAAATACACTGCAGCATCATAATATTCTGCACAACATGTTCTGGCAAGTATTCAACACACGTAAATATGCCAGATGGTTTTTAATCAAGCTCCATGCGCTGTCCGCCAGAAATTAACAAAAAGGTGGAAAAAAAGTTCTCACAAAATAAAAAAGAGAGTGAGGAAATTTCCTGCATCCAACCCTTTGTCCAGAACAGCACCAGAAGCTAATGGGGTCCATTCTTGGCTGAGGAAAGGCCAAGTGTTGTGGAAATCCGTTGAGTTGTTTTTGTGTAATCCTGCTGACAAACCAACCAACCAGTGGTTGAAATTATAACCTCCTTGGTGGAGGTAATAAAATATTCATCATTGCAGCTTTCGACAAAGTTAATTATTTTACGTGAAGTGATCTGTGAAGACAGTGAATATGAATGAATATAGTGATACATCTCTGGTGAGTAGATGCAAAAAAAGCATTGTGACTCTTAACCCAAAACAAATGTGGCATACAATAGACATTGTGTACATTCAGTGCCCAGTTGTATAGAACCATTACATATACATTTAGGGCATTTAGCAGACACATTTGTCCAAAATGACTTACAAGTACATTTGTCACAAGAAAGAAACCACAACATATCACTGTCGATAAAGTAAAAAGAAAAAATGAAAACAATTTCAAACCCTCTTCTTAGCTGCTATTCTTTAGGGATTAGTCTCCAGTGGCAGCAGATAGTGTTTGACCCAGATCTAGTCTATCTTTAAATGATAGTGAGCTGGGCAAAACCCACTGCTCGGGTGTGTATGGAGACTGCAGAAAGCCAGGGACTCGGAGAGAGAGATTTAAAATGAAGAGAGAAAGAGGAAAAAAAGAAATACAACAGGAAAACAAGCAACCGTTTGCAAAGGAGAAGAGAGTAAGTAAGGATGTGACAGAAAGCTTTTAGAGATGGAAGGAATGGAGGATGAAGCTGCTGACTGATAAGAGAGTGTGCAAATCTGTAGCAGAAGGTTAACTGACAGCTAGATGAATTATAGATGCTGTCGGTTAAGTCTAATATACTAGCAGCTGGTTCGCTGAGGCCTGGAACTTGAGATGGGAGAGTTTACATATAAATCCTGTGTGGTAACTGCTGCAGCTTTACAGTGAATAGTATTCACATAGAAAGTATTCACAACCTTAGATGTTTAATTGTGAGATCACTAGCACCAACTGGCTAGACCTCTGTTGAATGAGGTCATTGATCGAAGGTGGTGAATAGTTACGCAATCACTTATTTTACATTTTTTATTCTTAATTCAGTTTATAAATCAGTTTTTACTTTCACATTATAGAGTTTAATTGTGTTTTATGTTTTGTTTTGTATATTTTTTGTTTATTGACCATGATTCCATTTATAAAAGCAATAAAAGGAAGAACATCCAAGGGAGTGATTACTTTTTACAGGTACTGTAGATCTGCAGTTTTTAACATTTTATTTATCATGGTCCCCAGCAGTCTGACATTTCTGGATCCTGTATGTGGAATGCATAAATCTAGAAAGATTGTTTCCTTTAGCTATGATGTGTTTTGTTAGAACACTTATATTTCGTTTTCAGTCTACATTTACAGTTTTTCTCGATTGTTTACACACATTTTCTGAAAGCATGCCTCATACTCTCAGAACTCTACACACAAATCAAAAATCACACACACAATGGGCAAAACCCCTCAATTCTCCTGCAAAATTAAACTTTACATTCAAAACAATGTTATTTCTTCTCAAAATGGTATTTTGTTTTCAAATGACACACACAAACCATCAAATGAATAGACATTTATAAGAACCAGTTGAACACTGATGTGCTCAGTGTAAAACACTATGATGAATGGAAAACACTTCTTCTTCATTCATCATAATGACTTAGGCCTTTTTTGTTCAGTTACACTTACTACAGTCAGTACATGCATAGGTGTGATGTAAAATATTTGAGAATATTGTTTTTATACTCAGAACACACAAATACACGGTAACAGATATATTTTATTTTTCCCACAAAAACAATGTACACAGTGTACATCCCAACCAACACAAAGTGCATATACAACAATATACGGTCTACCTACAAAACAACAGAAGAATTTACTGAACACAGTTACAGTAAAAAATAAAATAAAAAACTGTGCAGCATGATCTCCTCTGTTTCGGTCTGGCCACAGCACCTCATCCACATCACAAGTAATTTTTTCCCTGGCCAAACAGCAAGAGAAATATCACCTAGCATGGTGAATCCAGCCATGAGAAGCATCAACTGCTAAATATCCACGTGCGTCTTCCATAGCTTGGAGAAGGGGTATACGCATTTGTGGATTTCGGTCATACACTTTCCATCTTCAGGCAGAAAATAAATTCTCAATAGGATTGAGGAATGGAGAATATGGAGGGAGATAAAGCGTGGCTGGTTAGTGAACCAGTTACGAACCAGAGCAGCCCAGTGGAAACGTTGTTCCAAATGACAACATACCTGAGCTGATCTAGTGGAATGAGTATGTTGTGTAGGGTGTCCAGGTGTTTACCCATTTGATGAGTCAGTACGCATAGTAGGGCAATTAACTTTAGAATTTTGAATGACACTGTGTTCCTTGTTAAAACAAGAGATTTTCTTTATGAAAATTGTGCCAAATGAAGAGAATTGTGTGTTGTGTTTTGAAAAAAGTGTGTTTTAGAACTGCAATTTGAGTGTAAAGCAGGAATTGTGCTTGTAGTTCAGCAGAATTGGTTTAGGGGGTTGGTGCATGAGTTACATGTTGTGGTCATTATGTCTCAAGTACCAATTTTTGTGTGTAAACAATTGAGAAAAACTGTATTACAGAAAGTGAACTCAGCGGCAAACACAGCTTTATTATTATTATTATACATTTTGTTCAGCAAAGTAATCTTCACAGATGAACACCATGTTTATGATTTGTGAAGCATTAATGACATAGTCAAAAGTAAAAAACTACTGGTAGGCTATATACAGACTACATCGCCGTCACGTAAATGTCACCACCACTAGTGCCTTACTGCACCAGGGGTTCTCAAATGTATCATTCAAAGGTCCGCATCTGATTTTCTTTTCAGGTCAGGGGTCCTGAACAATTGGCGGTACATTTACAATGAACTAACATCACATCTTTCACATCTCAAGTCTTTAATAATTAATTATTTTGAAATGCTGCAGTAAAACAACATGAAAACTATAGGCTACGTAAGGGACTGATGTGATATCATCATTATTATGTTACAGTTTTTCTCGATTGTTTACACACATTTTCTGAAAGCATACCTCATGCTCTCAGAACTCTACACACAAATCAAAAATCACACACACAATGGGCAAAACCCCTCAATTCTCCTGCAAAATTAAACTTTACATTCAAAACAATGTTATTTCTTCTCAAAATGGTATTTTGTTTTCAAATGACACACACAAACCATCAAATGAATAGACATTTATAAGAACCAGTAAACACTGATGTTCTCAATGTAAAACACTATGATGATTGGACAAGACTTCTTCTTCATTCATCATAATGACTTAGGCCTTTTTTGTTCAGTTACACTTACTACAGTCAGTACATACATAAGTGTGATGTAAAATATTTGAGAATATTGTTTTTATACTCAGAACACACAAATACACGGTAACAGATATATTTTATTTTTCCCACAAACACAATGTACACAGTGTACATCCCAACCAACACCAAGTGCATATACAACAATATGCGGTCTACATACAAAACAACAGAATAATTTACTGTACACAGTTACAGTAAAAAATGAACAAACAAACAAAAAAACTGTGCAGCATGCTCTCCTCTGTTTCTGTCTGGCCACAGCACCTCATCCACATCACAAGCCATGTTTTCCCTGGCCAAGCAGCAAGAGAAACATCACCTAGCATGGTGAATCCAGCCATGAAAAGCACCAACTGCTATATATCCACATGTGTCTTCCATAGCTTGGAGAAGGGGTACACGCATTTGTGGATTTCGGTCATAAACTTTCCATCTCCAGGCATAAAAACAATTCTGAATAGGATTGAGGAATGGAGAATATGGAGGGAGATAAACAACTATAAAGCGTGGTTGGGCAGTGAACCAGTTACGAACCAGAGCAGTCCAGTGGAAACTTACGTTGTCTCAAATGACAACGTACCTGAGCTGCTCTGGTGGAATGAGTGTGTTGTGTAGGGAGTCTAGGTGTTTGCCCATTTGATGAGTCAGTGTGCATAGTAGGGCAATTCACTTTAGAATTTTGAATGACAAAGTGTTCTTTGTGAAAGCATGAGTTTTTCTTCATGATAATTGTGCCAAATGCAGAGAATTGTGTGTAGTGTTTTGAAAAAAGTGTGTTTTAGAACTGCAATTTGAGTGTAAAGCAGGAATTGTGCTTGTAGTTTAGCAGAATTGGTTCAGGGGGTTGGTGCATGAGTTACATGTTGTGGTCATTGTGTCTCAAGTACCAGTTTTTGTGTGTAAACAATTGAGAAAAACTGTAACATCTAATTATTAGAAGTCCTGGAGTGAAAGAACAGGAAAACTTTAACAGATGTAGGTATTTTTGTACTTAATTTATGTACTTTCCCATTTTAAATGACCTTCAATTTGACCTTCAATTTGAGTATAGATTTCTAAATGTATGAGATGCAATTGAATATAAGGTATTTGTGCATGTGCATTGGGTGGGAAATACACCTTCCTGTTGAGGATGCTACGCTTACACCGAGAGACACTCAGTTATTGTTGCTATCTATATTCATATCACAAGCCTGTGTGGTTTTTCTGGACCACATATTTGCTCTGTTTGAAAACATTTGTCCTTACCTAACTATTTGACATTGGTGGTCTTAAATGTGAGAAGATTAATTCACTCAAACATTACAGCCCAAAGGCTACACTTCTTATTAATTCTAAATAAATCTCCATGAGATATTTATGAGCTGTAGGCTATTTTGCCAAGACAGCTTAAACATAAAATTATGAAAAATACTGATACAAAATGCCGCAGGTAATATTTTTCTAACAGTTGTTGAACTTGCTTATAGGTTAAATGTATTCATAACTCTGCAGTGTGAGTGGCGGAACTGCACTGCTCCAGTAACTAGCGCACAGAGCCCCACTCCCAAGATGGTCAGCTAGCATTTATTTGCGCAGGTCAGTTCTGCTCCTCCTCGAATCCTTTCTGTTCACAGAGAGAACACCACAGACTTTGCCCCTTCCTATTTTTAGTGCTTACAGGTTAATTATTTAATTGAGTTGCAACATTAATTTAGAAAATAAAATGTTCAAAATACACTAAAATATCGTCTCCAATAAACCAGCCACTGATGGGTGGAGCCTTTCGCCGAGAGACGACTGCAGTTTTTACTGTGAAAAGAATAAGGCCTGACCATAAAATAGCTGCTAATAGAATTGAGTTTGGTTTTCAGAAACAGAGGCTGTTTTAACGTTGATAACACACAAAAGCTGTGCTGACCTGCCTTCTAATACTGAAGCTTGTAAACATAAGCCATGAAGACATAGCATAAACATAAAGCTCCCTCTACTCTCTCCAGCAATTAACTCACCACAAAGTAAATTATGGGGAAATAAGCAGCAATAGGATCGCTATAAATGATGAAAAGCCACGCTGTGTATTCAGCAAAGGTCCAGATGTGGACCGGAGTTTGGACTTTTAGAATCTCTGTACTATTCTACACACACACTTTACTATAAATTGATCAGTCCACAAGATGTATAGTTATGAGTTAGCAGAGTTGTAGTACAATACGATATACTTTATTGCCCGTTCAGGGAAATTTGTCTTGGACTCAACAGCTGCGCCATCAACGCTAAATGAAGAATATGGGATGGGTCAGTCACTATCCTCTGGGCTTGCTTAAGAACAGTTTGTTCATAAGTAAACTGCAAGGTCTTTTTCCTGTCACCTTCATGGCCGTGTGCACCAGACGAGCAAGTTTAGTTTTTAGTTTTGCAGTGATGTTGCCATACAGGGATGACATCCCATATCTGACTATTTTATTTTTACAAAATGCAGCAAAGTTTATTACATATTACGCTCAAGAATCTTATTACAAAATGTGGCAGATTATAACAAAATGCGACGTTATTACATAATGATTTGAAAATGTATTACATTATTATATAATGGGGCGTTATTACATAATGTGGCACTACAAGGCTCAAAAAGACCAAGAAAGAGTCAAAATCAGCACTGACTGAAAATTTGTATTTAGACGATTGACAATAGACAAACTGTGATCTTTACCAATAATTGTGTCCCTTGTGCTAAGAAGAGTATTAAACACCTTCATTATACAACATGACAAAAATGAAATCAAACAGTTGCCTTTTTACAGATCCAGCAGAGCAATATAATCTTTCATCTGGAGTCATATTTGTGTCCATCTGATGAATCTAAGTCTGATATTAACTGCCGGGTAGCTCTGTTTTGGTCTCCTCCAACTCCCAAGAAATATATCTGGCTCTTAAGCAGCTAAATGCTCCATTGTGTTAGGTTTATAAGAGATTTCTGGCTTAAAACTGAAACAAGGTTCGTGATAGAGTTTGTGGGACCTAAAATCAAAGGGAAAAGCTGAAAGAGAAGTGAGGGGGACATCTGAAACTTAACTGTTAGTTCATGTCTATGAGTGAGTGACCCCTTCATATTACATAGTAATTTTACTCATTATTCATAAACATAGATAAGTGCAGAGTAGAATATATGAAAAGGAGAACGATTTAAAGAACATCTTAATCAAAAATGTGACTTTGACCCTTGGAGTGTGACTAACAGAGGCTGCACTGAGGAACATCTTGGACATTTAGGATAGATATTGGGGTAGATTTTGGCAGTCTTATCACTGGAATAGCGAAGGCTGTATAGTGCTTCATATAAATCGAAGCCTGGATGTACCTAAAGTTAGTTTTTGCAATGTTAATCTTTTAGTAATCCTTCCAAGACTTAAGGGCCCCTCAAGCAAATAATTCTCAACTTTATTTATATGCTTTAATAATCTAAAGGATGCATTTTGTTTAAACCATTTATTATAATTTGGTTTGGTTTGACAAGAGTGGAGTAGAGTGGAAGAAGGACTGGTGAGGCCTTTAAAAGGACACACTAACCTGTAATAAAATTTTGAGGTTATGGAAATGCTCTCAACTAGATAATGGCCACTCCTTTTAGCAGTGCCGCCTCATATTCAAATACAGAAGCACAACAACAGTGTTCTACTGTTGGTCACTTGCTCAAGGGTCTTTTTAGTTAACTGATTTTTGAGGAAATAGAAAGACCTTACTAATTTATCTACCCAACTTATCTCACACCTTTTTCTGCTACTAGGAGCCACACATTGCTCTTGATTTTGTGTAATGTATGTAATGTCTCTATGCTGAGTCTGTGACAGTCAAGTTCAAAAAGATATTGAATATTCAGCAGCCTTATCCAACCTAAAACTTTAATCACCATGGTAAGTTTTGTCAGTCTCCATCAATTGTAGCACACTAGATCAATGTCATGAATATTCAGAACTGAGGTACAGTTAAGAGAAACTGTGAACATCAAGCCTCATTTGAGGCCAATTACATAAATTAACCACAGTCGTAGGTCAGATTTGGGAAACTCTTTTGTCACGTTGCTCTTTGTGGAACTTAATACTGCAACATAAGCTCAGTTCATCTGTTGTTAGCGTTACACAAAAGCTGCTCATGATCCTCAGTTTGTGCGTCTGTTGCTGCTGTATGTTAATATACCCAATAGAAATGCCCTGTGGCACACTGACGACTAAATATTTGTTGGGTTTAGTTTTTTTTTTTTTAGAAAAGATGCTGTTGAGATGCCTGAACCTACCCCTTGTTATCTTTGAGAATGACTCACATTAGATTCAATAATTAAACTACATTGTCAGGCAGGCTACTCCTTTCAAAACACATGTAAGCCTAAATATCATTTTTATTCCTTATTTACGCCAGTAAACAATTTTTTTTAGAAATCTTTATTCTTTAAAGATCCCATTCTCACTTTGCCAGTAGAGTGAAAAGAGGTAGAATTGTGTTTGTGTGGAGAATGTCTTTTTGTTTTGTAATACTTAATTGATACCATCACCGTAAAATAAAATAAAAAAGACACAAAAACTCTGAGGTCATAATGCCCTGCCATACACTCTATTTGTTTGATTATTTCTGGAAGTGCAGTAAGAAACATGAAGCAGTTAACATTCATTATTCTCAGTGACTTCCAAATGATAAAGAGAAAAATCAAACGAAACCGAAATCTATTCAGCTCAAATAACAAAGCACAACATATTTTCATGTAGCCATGAATTTGATTAGACTTAAAATAGCTGCTCTAGCTGGATTAGATGTGACCTTGATTTAAAGCAGAGGGCTTTTTTATGTTTTAAAATATGTCTGGCTAAGATAATTCCTGCCTACAGTCACCAAGTAGGCCATCCACACAGCAAAATGCACTATTCATTACAGCCTATTTTGGTTGAGCACAACTGCTGGCACAAAGTCCCTCAGTAGCCTTGCCTGCCAGTCAGTGCCAGTAGGCTTTGGCTATGGCAGACAGGCAGCAACAGCAGCAGTTCTTGTGGTGGAAAAAGAGGCTCAGACCGCTTTATGAATTATTGACAGCTTTTTCCTTCCTCCTGGGAAATGCACCGGAGACAGAGGAGAGAGTCTAGATTAAATCTACAGATGAGATGGAATAGAAACAAGGGATGAGAGGAAAGGTGGAGAGGGCCTCACTCAGCAACAGCTTGTGCTGGTTTAAAATATGGCAGTAGTTCACCTGGCAGGCAGAAGAAAACAACATGAAATTGGACTGAGGAAAATGAAGAGGAAAAACATATGTATGTGTACTGACCAGTGTTTCCTCCAGGATTACTTTTAGCATTGGTGTCATGTTGTACCTTGTTGGTACATGCATACCATGGGAGTGAATTATGAACTTGTAACTGGGGTTAAAAAACTACTAATCCTTTACTGAGAAAATTTCCAATCAAATCAAATCAATTTTATTAATATAGCCCAAAATCACAATCACATTGCCTCAATGGGCTTTACAATCTGTACAGTAAGCAACATCCTCTGTCCTTAGCCCCTCGATTCGAGTGAGGAAAAACTTCACATGTTGATGGAGAAAAAAAACCTTTTAAAAGGGTAAAAAAGAAAAAAAACAAACAATGGAAGAAACCTCAGGAAGATCCACAGAGGAGGGATCCCTCTTCCAGGACGGACAGACATGCAACAGATGTCGCGTGTACAGAAAAAGCTTAACACTTATCCCTCAGGTTATCCTATATAAAACGGCCACGAGAAGCCTTTTTGTCAAATAACATGAACAGCATCTTCATTTTCTCCACAGGTCATTCACAGCCCTGCCTGACAGAAAGATTACATCCATTTGTTGCCCATTGCAGTTGGATCCACATGCTTTTACTGACATTTAAATACCAATAATGCAACAAACAGCCCCACATCAAATGAGTTTACAGGTGTGTAAGGGAAATTCTCCTTGTTGAGGTAGAGAGTTGCTAATTCTTTGAAGAATCTTAGACTCAGTGTGATGAATCAGATCTCTTTGACACATGCAGCATGGAGAGCAGACCCATAGTGTTCTCTGCAGTCTTCCAATTGTTTCTGACTTGGATACATCAGAAAAGGGGCTACATACTTTACGACGGACGTGAATTGCTCCTTTCCCAAACAATGACCTATGATGTTTGTGTTGATCATGCCTTTACTAGGGCAGTGACCCTTTGATGTTTTATTGGGTAGTAATTGTCATCCTTTCTACCATCCTGTTAACATCTCAGGCAAAGATGACTGCCCCTCACATGACTTCCTGAACTGTCTTATCATAACAAACCCCTATACCTTAGGTGAGAGGGAATTTCCCCTCCTGTCACATCCTGATGTGTTCTCTACCATACATTGATATCTGAATTAAAAACTATTTAATTCCCAAAGGTGACAGTGTCATTTATAGAAACATGATTGTCTAGATAGGTAAATAAGTAAATATAGAGTGAAATGAAATGGTATTGAGTCTAGAATATGACATCACTTTATAATATCAAGTCAAATCTATTGCTCCTCTGTTAAAGGTGACCAGAATCTGGTTTAAGTAGGAAGTCAAGCCTTTTCTGTGCCTTTTTAAACATGTTGTGTGATGCCCAAGATTCTCAGTGATGGTAATTCCAAGGAACCTATAACAGTTCCTTAATAATACAGCTGGCCTTCTTTTGAAGTCAGCCAGTGTCAATGTCTTTGAGAGGAGTTAGTGCTGTACTGCAGTAGGTCAGGAGGCTTTCCATCATTGACCGATAGAAGTTGGCCAGCAGGTGTTGAGGGAGGTGAGTGTGCTTTAGCTTCCTGAGGAAGTAACGTCTCTGTTGGGCCTTTCCCACCTGATGGGAGATGTGTGTGCTCCAGGTGAGGTCGGCCAAGATGTGAACCCCAAGGAACTTAAAGCTCTCTTCCCTCTGTACCTTCTCTCCATGCATGTAGAGGGCAGAGAGCTCTGTGCGTCCACAATCAGTTCCTTGGTTTTCGAGGTGTTTAAGTGCAAGTTATAGCCTGAACACCATTCCGTCAGATGCTGAATCTCCTCCCTGTAGGCTGACTCATTGTTATTTCTTATCAGTCCTACTGTGCTCGTGTCATCAGCAAATTTGACGATGGTGTTGGTGGGATGGATCGGGGAGCAGTCATGGGTGAAGAGGGAGTAGGGGAGGAGGCTGAGGACACACCCCTGTGGTGTGCCAGTGTTCAGGATGAGGGTGGATGATGTGTGGCCTCCCATCCTGACGTTTTGTGGTCTAATGCTAAGAAAGTCCAATATCCATCTGCACAGTGAACTGCCTAAGCCCAGGTTGCTCAGTTTGTGGATTAGTTTATGGGGTATGACCATATTAAATGCAGAGCTGAAGTCCACAAACAGCACTCTTACATATGTGTTGGGCTGATCCAGGTGTGTAAGGGCTGTGTGGAGGGGTGACAGCATCCTCTGTTGAACTGTTCGCTCAATAAGCAAACTGGTGTTGGTCCAGGTCAGCAGGGATGGCAGATTTGATGTGAGAGAGGATGAGTATCTCAAAACATTTGGTGATTATGGGGGTGAGAGCAACTGGGTGATAGTCATTAAGGCAGTTCACTGTACCTTTCTTTGGGACTGGGATGATGGTGGCTGACTTCAGGCAGGTGGGGACTGCAGATTGTAGTAGCTAGAGGTTGAAGATGGTGGTGAAACCCTCTGTTAGCTGTTCTGCGCAGGCCTTGAGAATGCTGCCAGTGACTCCTTCTGGACCAGCTGCTTTCCATGCATTGACTGTACACAGGGTGGATCTGACCTAATGTTGGTCCAGCTGAATGGCATTGTCCTTCCCTGGTAGAGCAAAGCGAGAAAAGGAATGGTTGATGGAGTCTGGCAGTGTGCAGTCTGTGGAGTTCGTGGCTGTGTAGCTATCGTTATAGTCGGTCAGTCTTTATCCCCTGCCACATGCTTCTGGAGTTGTTGTGCTGTTAAAGTGCTCCTTTATGCGCTGCTTGTAGCTGCGTTTGGCCTCATTTATGCCTCTCCTCAGGCTTCACCATGCTTGCTTGTAGGCCTGCAGGTCCCCAGACTTAAATGCAGAATCCCGTGTCCTGAGCAGGGTCCTCACCTTGCCGTTGAACCATGGATTCTGGTTGGGGAGCACTTTAAGAGTTTTTGTCTCTGAATCAGTCTTAGCAAAGAAGTTAAGGTATGAAGGGACACCAGGTCTGTCCCCTCATACATTGCGTGATACGATGGTCATATATTGGAGCTTCCTTGTTGTACTGTCAGTTTAGGTTTAGTTAAAATTACAATGTGATACAAAATGCTCGGTTAATCCCCCACCATACATATAAGACAAACAAGTAGGACAATTGTAAAGAAGAAGAAGATATACACATCACAAGGCAGTACAAAGTAAGGAGAGAGCACAGCACCATTAATAATAAATAGTGTAGAACATTAATGACAGTACCGTAACATAGTCGACAAATTCATGGCTAGCACCATTTAACAATACTTATTAAAACCTTCACTGCAGGTACAAAATACAACCATACATACCTGGGCTATGGGTATCAGCCGATACAGAGTACCGATCCTATACCAATGTGCTTAAAGAAAGAATTTAGAAAGATTTTTAAAAATAATAATTTAACAGCTGTTCATACTTCTAACCCTGTATGGATGGTTAGCATGGTTTTGACCTTAAAACTTACTCATGGAACTTGTTAGCTTGCATCACCGTACTTTGAAGAGCAAATGTTGATGGCGATACTGTGTCCACCCTGTGTCCAGACTCAGCAAAAACATGGGTCATCCGTTGGAGGTCCAAATGTCAGTAGTAAAGCTGATTGCCTGAATTTCTTTCAGCCTCATAAAGTTTGGGGAAAGCAGTTTCGTTAAGCGCTTCCACTTGATGTGTCTTCAAATGCTATATAAGGTTGCTGGTGTTGAAATCGGCAACACTTGTGCCACCTCTCCAAATTACAACCTTGCATACTGAACATGTGGCCATTTTACTGGTGGGGTTATCCAGAGTACCATATTGCTAAATAGCTGACATGTTCCTAGCTCCGTCTGACTCCCGCAAAATCAACTTCTTCTTGGCCACCCTAAAGACAATAGTTGCTCGGAGCAGCACAATGCAACTTCTTATGTTGGCTTTTAGAGCAAGGAAGAATAACTTACTTCTGGTGTGTAATGTTAATCAGAGCTAGCAGGGCTAACTTGGAGGTAGCAGGGTCCCGTTTCTAAATTACATGACATTGGATCAGTGCATGGACTCATTTGACAATCAGGCTTGGGGAGTAACGGACTACATGTAATGGCGTTACGTAATTAGGATACAAAAAAACAGTAACTGTATTCCGTTACAGTTACTGGAAAAAATTGGGATTGTTAGTTGGATTACAATTAAAATATATGATGATGAATGATGAATGAATGTGAATGAATGAATTAATCTAACACTTGCCAATGCAGCAATGCCGTATGCACGCGCGCACACATTACTACAGTTCACGACAAGTCAGTCACAACAACGCTTTGCTCTCAAGTGAAGCCAGACGGCTCGTTACGGCCTCGAGCACTAGAGAAAAAAATGCTTTCACTGCGTGGAAATTTCGCCATTACTTTGTTTCTAAAGAAGTAAGGGGGAACAACATCACTGTACAGTGCAAGCTATGCCTCCCAGTTGTGCACACACTGTTATCGTCCAAGGACTCCACATCTAATTTAAAGAAACATTTAATGGTAAGCGAAACTGCGAACGTTAGCTAGCTACACAGAAATTCTGTTAGCTAAAGTTAACATTAGTTAGCCTGCTAACCAGGCTCGGGCTGTCATTGTTACTACTACTGCTGCTGCTGCTACTACTACTACTACTACTATTTTGGGTCTGTGGGTGGTGCTGCTGGTGACCGGAATGGTAAGTGTTTAGGTTTTTTGGTAGTTTTGAAGTTTGAGCATGACGTTCAAATGTGAATACTGAAACATCATTTAGCTAAATGATCACAGGAGTTTTTATTTCTGATATAATTTAACATGCTGTAGTACGAAGGCTCGTTTTGGTTTGCTCCCATTTGCCCTGTTAAAATGAAGACATTACATTTTTAATACAAACTCAACACTTCCTGTGTCCGTCTCAAATTAAAAGTCCTCTAGCATAAATAGCTCAGTAGGCTTTTATTGTGAAACATTTACACGGACTTCATCGTGGAAAACTCGTTGACTTGCGAGGGCCCCATAGGCACTTGAAATGTAGCTACTGCCACCTTGTGGGGCTTGTACGTTACAAAATTGCCTGAAACACCTGCAGTGACTGAAATGGGTCTCTAACACTTTAGATTCCAACAATTTATTAAAATAGCATGATTATATTAGGAAATTGTATGGGTAATTTTGGGGGACATATAAGTGACACACATCCTATAGGTGGGGGTGTTTTACAGCTGCTATTACTAGAAATAGTAGTTACAATAACACTAATGATAATTGTTACCATTATTATTATTATTATTATTATTATTATTATTATTATTATCATTATTATTGTAATATGTGATGTATGGATATGAATTATGGACATTTCTTCTTTCTTGTCTTTATTTGCATTTGTATTGAGGTAATCCAAAAGTAACTTAAAGTAATCAAGTTACATTACTTTAATATTGTGGTACTTGGATTACGTTACTGACTACATTTTTTAACAGGTAATTAGTAACTGTATCGGATTACATTTTTAAAGTAACCCTCCCAACCCTGTTGACAATACCGATACCTGCATTTTCATCAGTATCAGTGGCATTTCTGATACTGGTACCGGAATCGGAACAACTTCAGTTTAGTTCAACAACAACAAATCTGCCTCAACAATCTGTTGCACCCCTCCTCTTCAGCAACTTAGAAATAGCACCAACACTCTGTTTCATCCATTGGTGGTAACCTCACATAAGTGCTTGGCATTACAGCCAGAATAACTGATAACACTTTCACTCTCTCCATCTTTCAGTGCAAGTACTTTATTTGCAGGTAACAAAAATCTGTGAGCAGATGGAAAAAGGGTTATCTTTAGGCAAAATGTACCAGGCAAAAGTGAACTCATTTGGTAAAAAAAGGCTTGAACGTGGCTCCACTGTGGTAACTAGAAGAGGCCTTGATTAAGTGCAGCTGGTGGCTCCTCCCTGACTCAGAGACACCTGCAAAAAACCACCATAAAGACAGAGAGAGAAACAGAGACAGAGAGAATCTTGACCTAGCTTGTTGAATGAGCTACCAAACAAACATGCCTGGCCAGTTTGATTAAGGCAAAAGGCTGAATCACCAACCAGTAAATAATAAAGTTACGTTGAACAATGACCGTACATTGTTAGCACGACACACTAGAGCCTATTACCTACCAGAGACACATCAGTTGTCGTCATCACTTAAAAAAAAAAAAAAAAATCAATAACACAAGGCACAAAAGACTTGCTGTATTCCTTTTATTGGCAGGGAAGTCTGTGTCCTGTGTTGGTGGTAGTAACATATTATGGTCATTCAAAGGGCTTATATAGGTATATGTAGGACACAGGTGCCTGAAGTGACAGCCAATCTGCAAGTGGGGTGGACCTGTGTGTGTGTGTGTGTGTGTGTGTGTGTGTGTGTGTGTGACAGAGAGAGAGAGAGAGAGAGAGAGAGAGAGAGAGAGAGTTGGTTGGCATGATTGCCACCTATTCATTCTGATAATAAATAATTGTATTTTGTAAACCATAATTAACCTTGTGGTTTGTTTGTTCTGGGTTCTGTCCTAAAGAGAATACTCTTAAAACTTTAAATTCAACATTATTATTATTAGATATATATCATGATAATTATTGACATTGATCAATATAAAAACAAGTTTTGACCATATCGCCCAGCCCTACAATCAGGATCTCTGCATCAGCCGTGGACAAAAGCCGCACATTCCATTTTCCTGCAGGCCTGCCTGTGATCCCGTGTTTCAATGGGAAACCAGGGAGTAGATTTCTTTCGTCATCTTGTCTTGGTAGATACATTTGCGACAGAATCACTGTGATAAACAAGTACGGAGTTAACTGCCAAGACCCCAGGCAATTCATCATGCCCATCATCATACAATGGCCTGCCATGTCAAAAGACCTGAACCCCATTCTCTATGCTCTATTTACAGCTATTCTTCTAGCCGTTTACAGCCTAATGTTTCCTTTTCAGCACTGAAGAATCAGAATCAAAATGCCTTTATTTGTCCCACGAACAGGGAAATTTCTGTGTCACAACAGCCAGAGGACAGTAATATTACAATAAACAATAATAATAGTAAAGTAAACAATGTAATAAAAAGGCAATTAAAATCTTCTCTTGGGTAATTCTGGCGCATTTACAGTTATGTTATTAATGTGCACTGTCCCTGTTTTCAAATAAACTAAAAATTTCAAAATACATAGCCTTGTATATACATAGTATATACAAAATATGTACAATATGAACAGTGTGGCAGTGTATTGTTATCAATAAATAATACATATGGTTATGAAAATTGCCCAGTTAGTGCAAACCAAAATGGGAAATGGGTTATGTGTAGAGTTTTTATTGGATAGTGCATAATTGAGGTCTACTGGAAGCAGTGGTGGTTGTGCAGTCTGACCGCAGCAGGAAGGAAGGACCTGTGATACCCCTCATTCACACACTTGGGGTGTATCAGTCTGTTGTTGAAGGAGCTGCCCAGTGCTGTGAGAGTGACCTGCAGGCGGTGGGACTCCTTCACCAGCAGCAATGACAACTTATCCATCATCCTGCTCTCTCCCACCACCTGCACTGGGTCAAGAGGGAATCCCAGGATGGAGCTGGCCTTCTTGATAAGTTTATCAAGTCTCCTCCAACCTGCTGCCAAGATGCTGCTGCTCCAGCAGACTACTCCACAGAAGCCACCACAGAGGCATAGAAAGAAGTCAGGAGTGCCCCCTGCACTCCAAAGGACCTGAGCTCCCGCAGCAGATGGAGTCTGCTCTGACCTTTTTTATATGTTTCTGCAGTGAGATCAGTCCAGTCCAGTTTATTGTTCAGATGAACTCCAAGGCACTTGGTAAGATGTCACCATATCAATGTCTTTCCCTTGACGTTCACCTTTCTTAATAATTGATCGCCAAATGAGTGGAGAGCGTCTGCTTAATAAATAAAGCAGCGGCGTTAACAATCCTTTTTGTTACAACCATGGCTTTATATGTGGGTGAGTCGGGGCATATCTCTGCAATGTGTGCATGTGTTGGAGTGGAGAGAGGTAGAACCATGTCATGCCCTAATCTGATAATGTGACCTAGTGTCAAGGTGACGTATTAGTCACCATACGTCACAGGGTTGTGTAACAAAATAAAAGATTGTAACTCTTTCATGCTATACAAACATGGAACATATAGAGTGACTTATGGCATAAACATATCTACAATTATACATTAATACATATACCCAGGAAATAATTTGGTATTGTAATTTATCAATTTGTGTCGAGGTGAATGTAAACAGCAGCAACAAGATGGTAATGATAATATGGTCTGCATCTTCATATTAAAAGATGGGAAATACTGTGACCATCAACTTTGACATATGTAAAGACAGTGTCCTCCTCTGTTTGCTCTGTGCTCTGTCAGGTCGGAACAAGGCCCGCTCGTCGAGTGCAGCAGCTTGGTCCAGAATAATGTGTTGTTGACAGGTCTCTGTAAAGATGTGGGTAAAAGGGTCTCTGACTCCCATTTTGTGAACTTTATTTTCCTGCGCCTGTACAGTAGCCAGGAGTATCCTTTAATCATGCTGGATTAGCATGACTCCCATCCTGGATCGCTCCCCTCTTCTCCCCGGGGCAGTCCTGCTGGTCATGTTGGATGGTCAAAAGATGCAGAGGACAATGGTTATCTCAAACTATGTTGCTCTTAATCCAAAACCTGTGCTTTATTCTCCAAAGCTGATGAATGCATTTCCTTTTTTCTGTAATATGTCTTTTAGCGAAAAAGCTTAAATATTAACAAATTAAAAAAAAAAAAATGTAGCGCAATTTAAAGGAGCTACCAGGCTCTGCATCTGCATGTGGTGCCATTGCCATGACAACATGATGACCGTGACATGGTCCTGACATAACACCATGAAACTAAAATGAATATCCCTGCTGAAATAAACAGTGCATCCAGCACTGCACTATTGCAGTGTCGTGTAGCCTGGTAATCAGACTGAACTGCCATTTTGTGTTCAATTCATCAGTTAATCTGTCATGCTGTTAATTTACAGATGTGGTCATGTCCGTCACTATTTTTGTTTCAAGTGGACAGTAGGCTCATGCGGGCTCGAGAACCCACTCATGCAAACAGATTTTCTAGCCACACATATGCACATATTTTGGATTTGCCAGTTTTCTTAAAGGTGAAAATGAAATTCAGGAGTGATCCAGACATAGCACCTCTAATGAAGTCTTCCATGAAACAAGAATAAGGAGGAAAGGCCACAACAACAGGCAGAATGGATTGTGCACTGTGCAAATGACATGTTTGTGCGCTCTTAGCCTGCCGATGTTAGCAGCAGATGTTGTGATGATCACATTTTTCTGTTTCATCTGAACCAGCAGTTGAACTAGTAATCACAGTATTACCAGATGTGTTATTTAAGAGTTTCTGAGTGGGGAGAAGCTCATCGAAGGTTTTGAAACTTTGCTACCACAAATTCTAAATCATTGGTGCCTTCTGTTAAATCAGCTTTAAATCAAATTCAATTGTTTCTATACTGTAGGAAGTGTCAGTTTGTGGCAGCATGGATGTACCAGCCTGTCTGCTTCTGTGTCTAAAGTGTGTCTTACTTGTCAAAATTTAGCAGCTGTTTGAACACATTTTTTCAACTGATTTTACCATTTACACTCAATTTATGAAAGAAAACACATTTTTGTTAAGTTCTGCCCACTTGTAATTGGATCACTGGACGGATGTCAATACCAAATGCAAACAGCCTCTATTTTCTTAAAGGAAGTCATGAGTAGTCATAATTGAAGAATAGAATAATCGCTTTTACACTTACATCTATTGCACTCAGGGAACTCTTAGTTACTGCTGATAAACATAACTTCTGTTTTCAGTTTTAATAGTTTGGACATGTGAAGCTAATCTGGTGCCAAACGGATGGTGTGAAAACATCCTTTCCCCTCTAGGAGTCAAATGTCCAAAACTCTGTGTATTCAAGTGTAGAAATCTATGTACACACAAAATAGGAAACATGCATACGCAGTCTATTTTTAGTATGTCTGTTTCCATGTATCTTTTCCTCATACATCTCAATCATCCTGAAATTTTACACACAAGCTGTCCGACCATCACTATCAATTAGAGTTCTCAACGGGCAAAAAAATACACAAATGAGCCGGGTCGGGTCAAGCCTCGGGCTTCCTTTTTATAAAACACATTTCATAAAACACATTTCTTGCAGGTTGTAAATTATATATTGTTAGTTCTGTGAATCATCGCTGTTCACGTGTGATGAAGAGTAAGTCTGGCTGCTGCTTCATGGGGAGGGGCAGACGCAGACCTGACGCCGCTGCGTAAAGTTACGATAACAAGTGTATGAGGAAAACAATGCAGGCGCGCGGGGGGTCGGGTTCGGGCCCGGTTCGGGCAGACAATTCATGCTGGTGTGTCGGGCTGCGTCGGGTTCGGGCTTAAAAACCCGCGGGCCGGGTCGGGTCGGGTCGGAATTTTCAGGCCCGTTGAGAACTCTACTATCAATACAGGAAAATATTTGTTATTAAAGTATAAAAAGTCATATATTTATCTGTTTATGTAAATACAGATCATTATCATTATAATTATCGTATTCATACTGACAAACATATTTACAGAATACAACACCTTTTGTTTACTTCGTGATCATAGTGAATATTTTTTTTAAACTATAGATGTGTCCTAACAAAATTTAGTGAAAAAAAACAAACATGTATATTAATATAGTAATTCATGCTTCCTCTGAGATGTAAATCTCTGTAAACCAATATTCACAAATGGACCTTTTTCTGTCTGCCTGTGCGGGTTGTCTAACCTCCCACACACTCTAACTCAAACACTGGGTTCATTGTTATTCCAAGTGTTTTGAATGGCATCACTGGTGTGCAGCACAGACGTCTGTAGATGATGAATATTAATGATTCTACAGTCAGCAGAGGCTTTTGTGTGTGTTTGTGCCAAGGGTGTGCATTGTTTTGTAAAATGTAAAACACAGAAAAAAAGAAAGAGTGGGAGAGCTGGTCTGGTTGACCAGGGGCCAAATGTCTAAAACTCTATGTATACTTGTGTAGAAATCTGTGTATTAACAAAACAGGAAACATGCAGTCTTTGCGTCAGATTTATGAAACCCCACATACGTCTGCTCCCACATGTCTTTTCCTACTCCTCCATTTTTACTATGCATTTTGACAAAAGTTTGTACAAGCTCTACTTTCTGGGTGTTTTTGTTATACATCTTGGATTACCTGGCATAATAGTAGGGAGTTCCAGTTTAGTGAAACTTTCAACTTTACCTGTCCAACCCCTCAAGTCCTGTGACTGAAATGTCATCATTTCTGCAAAAAATTATAATGATTACAGAAAACTGGATATGGATAAAACTAAAACTAAATGTATTTGCAGGACATAAAGGCACACTTCTATTTGTTTATGATGAAATGGTTCACTGTTTGGAGCTGGGGGTCTGTGGCTGTGCAGTGTCTGATTTATTGCATCCTTTGTGGTGAAGCTGGTATGTGGCTCAGGACTGTGACTATGTATGCAGCCAAGTTGTCACTAAGCCTCTTGTCCTCCACCCACTGCCCAGGACCCCTGGAAAGAGCATCAGCTACTGCTAATGTCTTTCCTGGTGCATACTCACCCCAAGATTCCACCAGATGCATGTCTGCTGCCTTCCGCCTCTGATCCGGTTTTGCTCCGCTGTCCGGCAACCCCTACCAGCTGCATTTTGATTCCACCACGGCGCTGCACTGCCAGACAGCTGTCCCCACAGCCATTCCACTTTGCTTTAAGCAGCTCATAGAGTGGCTGTCACGTGGTACAGAAACCGCTTGAGCTCCGTCATGTTTTGGGGTTGGGGTAACTCGTTGATCCCCACCACTTTCTCTGGAACAGGTTTAACACCGTCTTCATTGAAGACATTGCTTCAGGAAGCAGATCCCTCGCCATCTGAACTTACATTTGTCTTTATTTAGCTTGAGGCCAGCTGCCCCAATCCATTCCAGCACTTGCTTGAGGCACATATCATGGAACTCCTTGGTTTCTCCGTGTACCAGGATGTCATCCATACAGACTTCTGTTCCTTCCGGCCCCTGTAGGGTCTTAGCAATTTTCCGCTGGAATATCTCAGGAGTGCTTGTTATTCTAAATAGCAGCCTGCGGAAGGCATACCTCCCAGAAGGATTGATGAAGGTGGTTAGTTCTTGGCTTTCTCGTCCTCCACTAGCAGCATCTAATGACACCTTAGATCCTGAGAGCCTTGACAAGGCTTCCCCTATGGTAGCGGTACATGCCTAGCAGTGTGCACTACATATGGCTGTGCATCTTCTTTGAGAATGATTTTAACAGTTTCAGTCTTTAGCAGGCCACTGGTTCCGAAACACAGTGCTGACATGCTACACTCACTTTTAACTAAACCCATTTTAACTGCTTCTGGTCTACCAAGCAAACTGCTGCTATTTCCTTTACGTGTTCATCTCTTTTGTCACCAAAGTCACAATTTTCTGCTAGCTCATACAGCACTCTTATGTATGCTTCTGATTTCTCACTAGGAAGCTGGCTCCACTGATAAAAGTGTGCTCTCTTATGTATTAAATTCCGTCCTGGAATGAAGTAGTCTTCAAATTTCTTCATTACGACTTTATAGTCCTTCTTATGGTCTTCAAACTCGATGAGCTAAATATGTTTTCTGCTTCACTACCCATCGCATAGATGAGCGAGCTGACCTGGACTTCCCCGTCCTCTTTTTTTAGCTTGGTGGCTGTCCTGAAGCGCGAAAACTTAAGGTTATTTACATAACCCCGGTTCTCTGAGTAATATGAGTGAGATGTCTCACTATGGGATGCACGCCCCTGCTGCAGCCCTCAGAAGCATTAATCTCATTACGCCAATCCTGATTGGCTGGTGAAACGTGTCCGTCCGCCTCAGGTAGTCCCGTCTACCTTAAGTAGCGCAGGCGGACGAGAGCACGCCATTCAAGATAAGCACCTCTTCTCACTCGCCCAAGCAAGAAGGGTTGTCTGGTGAGACATCTCACTCATATTACTCAGAGAACCGGGGTTATGTAAATAACCTTAAGTTCTCTTTCATAATATTTCGCTCGATGTCTCACTATGGGATGTGGTAGCTCCCGTATTGCCAGACAAGCTTATCTCGCGTCCACCAACCTACAGGGAAAAATTACTCTGTTTCTATCTGGACTGCAAAACCGCGCGTGCCACGCACGGGGCGGAGATGTCCAGCATATAGAAACGGACAAAAGTGAGAGGCGAGGACCAACTCGCCGCAGCACAGATGTCCTGAACAGAGACTCCCCTGAATAAGGCCCAGGATGCGGCCAAACCCCGAGTCGAGTGCGCTCGCAGGCCCACAGGTGGCTGCAAACCCTGACTCGTATAAGCCAAAGCAATCGCCTCCACTACCCAGTGGGATAAGCGCTGCTTTGTGATAGGTTTCCCCTTATGAGGATTAGCCCAGGAGACGAACAGCTGATCGCTCCTCCTGAAACCATTTGTTCTGTCCATATAAGTGCGCACCGCACGTACTGGGCACAACGCATGCGACCGCTGCTCCCCTGGTGAAGCAGCAAAAGCCACAAGATCAATAGGAGAACATGAGCCCACTACCTTAGGCACAAAAGCCGGGTTGGGCTTCAAAATCATCCTTACATCCCCGGGGAAGAGCTGAGCGCATGAAGGATGAACCGAAAGTGCATGGATGTCACTAACTCGTTTAGCCGAAGCCAGAGCCAGTAACAACACTGTTTTGAGAGACAAGTGTTTCAAGTCTACTCCCTCCAGTGGCTCAAAGGGAGGGCCTTTAAGCCCCTCCAGAACCACAGCCAGATCCCATGGTGGTACCAGTGGTCTGGACACGGGGAGAAGCCTGCGTGCTCCCTTCATGAAACGGCAAACCAGCGGGTGCTGGCTCGCAGTTTGCTTTCCAAACCCCACATGACAGGCGGCAATTGCTGCCAAGTACACTTTAACCGTGGAGAAGGCTTTACGTTTGTCAATCAGATCCTGCAAGAATGATAATATCACTCCTACTGGACACTGAAAGGGAATGTGGCCGTTTCTGTGACACCACCCCTCAAACACTCTCCACTTACAGTCATACAGAGACCTAGTGGAGGAGGCTCGAGCACTTTGTATGGTGGAAATCACACGCTGTGAGAGTCCCACAGCTGACAGGTTGAGCCACTCAGGGGCCAAGCCCACAACGCCATGCGTTCTGGGTGCGGGTGGAAAAACGTCCCTCCCCCCTGTGATAGCAGGTCCCGCCGCAGCGGGAGCTGCCAGGGCTGAGCGCACAGGAGCCGATATATCTCCGCCAGCCAGTGCATAGCGGGCCAATGCGGAGCTATCAGAATCAGAGCGTGGCCGTGTTCCCTCACTCTGGACAGAGTTGGGGGTATCAGGGCCAGGGGAGGGAATGCGTAAAGAAGCTCGTGCGGCCAGGCGTGCGCTAGTGCGTCTACGCCGAGGGGAGCATCCATGCTGCGCAGAGAGTAAAACAGCGCGCACTGTGCGTTTTCTCTCGACGCGAACAGATCCACCGCGGCCCGACCGTAACGGGCCCATATCTGTTCCACAATCTCCGAGTGTAGGGTCCATTCCCCGTATACTGGCGCCCCCCTGGACAACAGGTCCGCGCCTGTGTTCAGGGCTCCTGGGATGTGCGTCGCTCTCAGGGAGAGAAGACGACCGCAGCTCCACAGGATCAGTTTGCGTGCCAGCATGTGCAACTGACGGGAGCGTAATCCCCCTTGACGGTTGATATACGCCACCGTCGTTGTGTTGTCCGTCCTCACCAGGACATGATGGCCCATGAGAGACGGGAGGAAATGCTTCAGGGAGAGGAACACCGCTGACAGCTCCAGAAAATTTATGTGAGACCGCTGGAGGTCCACACTCCAGTAGCCCCTCACAGACCGGCCCTCGTGAATTCCGCCCCAGCCCGTCAGGCTGGCGTCCGTAGTGACCACCTTCCTGGACAGGACGGAGCCCATGGGCACCCCGTGTGTCAGAAATGACGGGACTCGCCAGTGGCGTAGCGCCCTGGCGCAGCCCGGTGTGACCGGCACTCTCCGTGTGCCATGACGCACGGGATCCAGCCCGCATGAGGCCACCCAAAGCTGGAATTCCCTCATGTGGAGCCGGCCGAGATGGACTACGAGGATGGCAGACGCCATCAGCCCGAGTAACCGAAGACACAATCTGAATTGAACAGACTTGCCTGGTTGAAAAAGCGCGAGACATGCCCTGAAAGTTTTCACTCGTTCCGCCGCGAGGCGCGCCGTGAAAGTCACCGAGTCCAGGGATAATCCCAGAAAGATTATACCCTGCGCCGGAGACAGCATGCTCTTCTCCGCGTTTATCACGAAACCTAGATCGAATAGGTGTCGCATGAGAATACGCGTGTGCGCTCTGGCCTCCTGCTCCGACTGTGCCAGCAGCAGCCAGTCGTCCAGATATGTGGCCAAGCGGATGCCCCGCCGTCTCAGCGGGGCTATTGCCGCTTCCGTGCACCGCACAAACACCCTCGGGCTCAGAGACAGGCCGAAAGGGAGCACGCGGTACTCGTAACAAATCCCCTGGAAAGCGAATCTCAGATACTTTCTGTGGGGAGGATATATCGGGATGTGGAAATACGCGTCTTTCAGATCGACAGAAGTGAACCAGTCGTTCTGTCGCACAAGGCGCAGCAGCGATGCGTGCGTAAGCATCCTGAACTTGTATTTCCTGAGATATTTGTTCAGAGCACGTAGATCCAGGATAGGGCGAATACCGCTCCCTCCCCGTTTGGGAACCAGAAAATACCTGTAAAAAACCGCTCTGACACTGTGCGGGAGGGACGACACAAATTGCTCCTTTGTTTAACAGTGAGAGGATTTCCTCCTGTAAAACGCGAGCTGACTCTCCCTGAGCCTGGGAGTGTATTATACCGGCGAATCGCGGAGGAACAGCGGCAAACTGCAGCCTGTATCCTCTCGAGATCGTCCGTAACACCCAGGGTGGAGCTGCGAGCGCGGCCCATCTCTCCCGTCTGAGGGAGAGAGTGGACACACACCGCAGCTCCTCCACCGTGAGAGGCCCCAGCCGCGGTGCGGTGGCGCCCTCTCCTGGCGGAGCAGTGAAAACCCCCCCGGGCGGTGCGTTGCATTCCCGCCCCGGAGGACAGCGCGGCGGCGGGGACTTAACCGCCCCCGACCCGGGGAAGGCCGCGACCTTCCGCCGAGGGGGGACAGCGCGTGTCGCCACCGCGCTGCTTATTTTGATAGTTTTGGCTTTTTTTATTAGCTGCGCCCTCGGCACTCGGCCTGGATGCGGCAGCGGGACACAGTTTATTTTCTTTAAGAAAACATGTGTGTGTGTGCGTGCTTGTGGACATGAGAGAGGGGCAACCGCTGAACCCTCTGCTGTCAAATGTCCGTCTCTCCCGGCTTGCTCTGGCACGGTCCACGGCAGCTGGGAGATGGGGGCGTGGGGGGCCCTCAGGTGCACGCTTGAAAGCCGAACAGGTGGAGCTGGAGAACGGGGAACTTCCAGCTGCATCACCGATGGCGAGAGGCGCGGTCAGGCGGCTCTCTTCTTCTTCCTGGCCTGGGCAGTTTGCGCGGGCTGTGCCGGCGGAGCTGCAGCCGAGGCCGAGGGCTTCTTAGACCAGCCGACCCGTCCGGGCAGGGGAGGTGGGGCGGGCTGAGGCTTCGGCAGTTTAGGTGTCTTAAACTGCGAGGCTTGAGAAGCGGCCTGCGCGAAGGTTTTTCGCTGTGCAGGCGGAGAAGGAGCTGGGGGCTTCCGAGGGAGACAGAGCTGGAGAGCCTCGTCTTCCTTCTTTTTGGCTTCACACCGCCGTTGCATCGAGGCCAACGCGGAACCAAAAATTCCCTCCGGGACGATGGGCATATCCAGGACATCGTCCTTCTCTCTGTCTGACAGGTTGGCGAGGTTGAGCCACCGCGCTCGTTCCTGCAGAACCATAGTCCCCAGCGCTCTTCCTGTGGCCTGGACCGCGCAGCGTTGGACACGGAGACACAGGTCGGTGATGACCGGTATCTCCTCCCACGTGGCTGGGTCCTGAGTTTGCCCAAAATCCTCGCATAACTCCGCCTGGTACGCCGTGAGCAGGGAGAGGACATTGAGCGCTCTGGCCGAAAGCGCCGCCGCTTTGTACGCCTTTTCAGTCAAAGCTGACTGAAAACGGTCAGACTTGGATGGCAGGCTGGGGCTCCGGGAGGACACCGCTGACAGCCGCGGGTGAAGGTGCGCTGCAACGAGTGGCTCCATCGGAGGCATGCGGAGCAGACCCAGGCTCTCCATCGCTTCACAGTCGAGGGACGAGGCTCCGGGAATCGGACTCCTGCTGCTGTAAGGGCGGTCTCGCCATGAGCGCGCTACCTCATCAAGCAGCTCCGGGAAGACGGGGAGAAGTTGCTTCGTCGCACTCTTGGCCAAGGGCAATTTCTTCCCCTCGTAGCGGGATCTGGTGGTCTCAGCTACGACAGCGGGCCAGGGGATGGCCAGCCGGGCAGCGGCGCGTTTGCACACGTCGAGCATGTCCGAGCTGTGGATGGGAGAAGCTGGTGTGCTACTCTCATCTTCATCCCGAGAGGCGGCGGAGGCCGCGGGCTGCGCAGCCCGGGCCGGAGTGATGAATATGTCGTCCTCTTCTTCATCCTCTGATATGAGGAGTTCCGAGGCACAATCATCATCGTCCCCATAGTCCAGTTCCAGGACGTCTTCCTCCAGCGGGGGATCCGCGGCTAGGTCGAGCTGGGAGCCCCAGCTGGCGCTAGCCTCCGGCATCGCCACCGCAACGACCCTCGTCTCCTCTCCGGCTTCGACGGCGGCGCCGTCGGAAGGGAGATAGGGGTCATGTCCAGACAAGCTAGCCTGGCGGGCTAGCCGTCTGCGGAGACTCTTGATAGTGAACACCGCACAGTGTTGACAAGAGCCGGGGACATCGATAGCCAGCCGGGCGTGTTCCAGCCCCAGGCAGCTCGAGCAGACCTGGTGTGGATCCTTGCTCGATATCTTATTCCCGCAACGACAGAGCCGGGCTCCAGAGTCTCCGTGCCCTCTGGCGTGAGGGGTTCTAGCCTCCATTCCTTGCGAGCTGGAGTGCAGGCAGGGAATATCGGCAGTTAGCTGGTGTGCTAACTGTGAAGAAGTCGAGAGATTAGCTGGTGTGCTAATTCTCGGTGCTCGAACTGCCGTGGTGGGGCGTCGAGGACAGTGCTAACCAAGCCGTGGAGAGCTAGGAAAGCACTTGGCCCGATCTGGTGTGACCGACGAAGCAAAAGAAAATATCCAAAGCTAGTAGCGTCCGGCGACGGAAGCTGAATAAGATCCGTCTGTGGACAGTTTAGCTAGCTAGCCCTGGACGCGAGATATGCTCCGAGTGAGAAGAGGTGTTTGAATGGCGTGCTCTCGTCCGCCTGCGCTACTTAAGGTAGACGGGACTACCTGAGGCGGACGGACACGTTTCACCAGCCAATCAGGATTGGCGTAATGAGATTAATGCTTCTGAGGGCTGCAGCAGGGGCGTGCATCCCATAGTGAGACATCGAGCGAAATATTATGAAAGAGAACCATTGTTTACACTCGGGCCATTCTCCCGGGCTGGCAGACTTAAACTCCTCGAGTAGATGAAACTTCGACATGTTCGGTTACATTCGTAACTTCTTGACATTCAAGATATAGAGGATGACTCGGGAGGTAATGAACTCTTTCGTGGCATTTATTAACTTACACGCCTACGATATTAACATGTGTAATCATCCTCAGGTCTCCTATCTAACTCCCTACTCTTGTACATGTAACACTGCGACATCTCTCATGAGGCATTCAAGGTAACGTACCACTGTAGGAAATTCCATACATCACCATGAAGATGGTCTTGATTAAGATGATGAATATTAAGAGCCACAGACATCTCTCATGAGGCATTCAAGGTAACGTACCACTGTAGGAAATTCCATACATCACAATGAAGATGGTCTTGATTAAGATGATGAATATGAAGAGCCACAGACTTTGCCCATTCCTATTATTTATCGAGTTAAATTTTCAAGCATGGGCACCATTGATTTAACAAATCTAGTGTCAAAAATATACCAAATTATCGTCTCAAACAAACCAACCGTTGATGGCTTGAGCTTATCTCTGATAGACGATTTATCCGTCCAGCAACCAATTCTAATATAAATAGCATGTTTACATTCAACTAGAGCTGGGCAATATATACCGTATGCATATATCATTATATCATTATTCTGACATGAGACTCTATATCCTCTTTTTGGATTTTGGATATTATTGTGATATGACATGTTTTTCCCTGGTTTTAAAGGCTGCATTTAGAGTTCTCAACGGGTCGGCCCGGCCAACAAACCCGTCCGGACCCGCAGGTTCGGGCCGGGTTCGGGCCGAAAAAATACGCAAATGAGCCGGGTCAGGTCGGGCCTCGGGCTTCATTTTTTATAAAACACATTTCATAAAACACATTTCTTGCAGGTTGTAAATTATATATTGTTAGTTCTGTGAATCATCGCTGTTCACGTGTGGTGAAGAGTAAGTCTGGCTGCTACTTCATGGAGAGGGGCAGACGCAGACCTGACGCCACTGTGTAAAGTTACGATAACAAGTGCATGAGGAAGGGGCGCGCAGGTGGTCGAGTGGTTAGAGCGCATGCCATAAAACGCAGCCGACCCCGGTTCGATTCCGGCCAGAGGTCCTTTGCTGCATGTCACCTCCCCCTCTCTCTCCCATGTTTCCTCTCTGTCTACTGCTAATAAAGGTGCCTATGCCACATAAAATCTTTAACAGGAAAACAAGGCGCGCGGGGGGGTATAAACAGTGTGGGCTGTGTATTGTCATTAATACAGCAGCCTTGTTATCTATTCCTGAACTATAGCGTCTTTTTGGAGACTTTGTAAAATAAATCCATTAAGATAAATCCAACACTGAATGTCTGCTGTGATAGAGAAGTTTGTATGAAGATGTAAAAAAAAAAAAAGATCCATCATCCATCAGAAGAACAATACGGTGGGTCTAAATAATGTATGGCACATTGCCCTCTTCCATTAAAAATGACTTTCTTTAAACAGTATACTGTATGAAGCTGTTAACTCTCGCTGGAAACAGATACATTTGGTTTACAGTTAGCATGTTCTATCAGCGTGCCCTTCAGCACTGGCTATAAAGTATTTCGTGTTATCGGTGGCTTCATCACTACAAGTAACTGTTACTGTTGCCATAACAAATAGTAATATCTTTATCACCAAAGGACTAACTGCAGGTTTAAGGGGGTAAAAAGCTAAAAGTGGGAGTTGAGGTCCTGGGCAGCAGTGATAGTGAGTTGATGCCTGCAGAATATGTGACCTCTAATATTTAGGTGTGAAGGGAAACTGCAGTTGCAGACAGTCTCACGTAGCACTCTCCTGTTTTCTTATTCAAATCAGACATTTGCTTCTGTTCTTCCAAGGCATGGAAGAGACTAACAGTCCTCATGATGGCTGCTTTTCTGCTGAGTGCCTGTGTTATATGTGACTTATAGTCTACATTTACTTGACATCAATGCAGGTATTTTCACTAACAAAGCTACGCCAAAATTTAATAAAAAGGTTGTGGTTTGGTTGGACAGTCTAGGAACCAGGGAGGTTGAGACTTAGAATGGGGATGCGTCTCGATGGGCGCACGTCTTGGTCAGTGTGGCTTAGCGAGGAGTGGCGTGGTCGAGTGTCTTAACCTTAGCCATAATAGATCCATTTCACTAACAAGACCACGCCACAATTTAATGTTAAGGTGTTCGAGTGCGTTGCATGAGCGGATGGGGGGGTTCGAGGGCGCTGCACAAGTCCTGTTATTTCAGTGTGTTTGATAATGTAACAATGTGTGTCAGTGTTCTCTTGTCTCTGTCTCAAAGGCCTTTTTGTCCCTCATGACCTTCACAGATAGGAACAAACACACACACACCAGCTGTGCATGTGTGTGTGAATGTCGAAGACAGACACAAAAAGACATCATGATTCCCATTGTTCTGTGCTGACATTGTAAAAGGATAGCACTGTATTGTTATATCTGACAAACAAGCAGAGAAAAGGTTTGTCATCATGTTCCCTGACAGTAGATTCAGTGCCCTCATGTGGCCTTGTCATCACACAACAAGTTATAATGACTATGGAGGATAAAGTGGCAGAGGCGCCTTTCAGCTCCTTGAGGTGTACTCCCCATTTGATAGTTTGGTTGTAAGCAATGATTAGATATCTTATCAGTATCAACCTCAGGTGGCTATCGTTTATCGGTATTGGCTGCAAATAAAATCCATATTGTGCATCTTTAGTAATCATGGCTTTGTGAGATACTGGAGCCATTCATGGGAACTGGGTGGTGATGATGGATGCACAGGGCTAGGACTAACTAGCAAACATCAGCATGTACTGAATTGTTGTGGCTGGTTACAACAAGAGAAGGATTGCAGGCTTTACCTGAACCTTTGCAAGCTTGACCAGCCTTCCACTGCATGGTCAAGTGCCAACACTCTCCGGTCCGATGCTGAGGTTGTTTCATTTACTTTGTCACTATGTCATTGAAAAATACACTATTTTAATCAGGATTTTTTCTGGTCAGGATTTTACTTGGTAGCAAACTACAATGTTGTCCACGCAAGAAAATCTCAACAGCTTATACAAGCTCCAATTCAGTGAGGTAGTAGCTGCAGTAATTGGGTTACTTAAAATGACCTGATGTTAGTACTCAAAAAATAATCATTACTCACAAACACTTCCCATAAATGTTAGCAGAGGATGTAAACTGTGAACCCACAGTCTCTCCACCTCTCCTTTCCTCTCTCCTAAATGTGCTATATGACTTGCCAGTTTTGGCAGTCTGTTGTGTGTCTACTTGAGAGCCTGACTAATTGAATTCTTTGCTGCTGATAGTATTTTTCCTACAGTGGGAAAAAGGAAAAACAGAAAGCATGAATGGGATAAAAGGCTGAGGACGGAGGGGGAAGCCATTTACATGGTTGAATTCACTTGATAGTTTGTGGTATTGATCAGATATAAAATGTGAGCTCATAATCAGGCCCGGTGAGGTGGGGTGTGTATTAAGACAGGAGGTCCTGTAGTCAGTAAGCTTGCTCACATCAGTGTGAGTTTATGCGAGTATACTTTACACAGTATGCTAACTGTGTACACCAAGTGGACAATGACATTTGCAAATGGTGCAAAATGTGCACGACACATCCTCCTTAAATTGACTGCCACTATTAAAGGTTTGGCTGTGGCAGCTATGAGCAGATACTGTATGTTTAGCAGACTGGACGTACCTCACACTCCCTTCCTGATGTGATGGATCGATATTTAGGCAAACTCAATCTATTCCTCAGTGTGATCCACGAGAAGGGAGACGGGAACTGACAAGGAGTCAGTCATGGTAAAGAACCAAGACTGAGGTTGACCTTGTAGCAGGATCACTCCACTGAAACTGCTGTGTGTTTGGATATGCAGCACAATTAATGATGTACATTTTCTGTCTTTTTTTGCTCTCCAGTGGGTGCTGGCCTTTGAGATCTTCATCCCACTGGTCCTCTTCTTCATCCTCCTGGGTCTAAGGCAGAAGAAGCCAGCGATTCCTGTCAAGGAAGGTAGGCAGACATTAGGTCTAGGTCCTGTTGATAAAATCACATTGTCTTCATATAACCCTCATTCAGTATTATTCATTATTAAATTGAACTGACCACTGACTTGTTACTCCACCTGTAAAGGTTTCCATTGCCCATATATGCATATTTTTCCGAAAATGATCTCCGTCCATACTAACATACCTGAAAACACATATCACGACCATCCACGCACACTGGGCATGTGCGTGTTGGTGTAAACAAGAAGTAGATTATATACTCTGTGGTTGGTTGTTAAAAAAGAATCGGAATGATTTTTACTCTTACTTGTATTGGGGGGTTTTTTCAATACAGTGTTTTTTCAATACAGTGTGTAACAGGTCATTTTTCCTGAAAACAGGATAAAAAAAGATAAGGCAGGAAAACCAGACTGCTCTTGACAGAATCCTCCTGGATAATGCTATTTTTATAAAAAAAAAACACTGGCAACAAGGACAAGGCCAGAGTTCTAACAGACAAGTCTGTGTGTGTGTGTGTGTGTGTGTGTGTGTGTGTGTGTGTGTGTGTGTGTGTATGTGTGCTTCCTCTGTCATAGTGATGTGATTTCAGTGAGGTAGACACAGTAAACAGCCATTTGTTTAGTTTAAAGGTACATTTCACTACTGATATCTCCTCAGAACTCCAACAATGATGTCAGCATAAACATTCTGAGGAAAAAAAAAGAAGTTGTTTGGAAGGCAATGAGGGAATGAGGGAAGGGTGGATGGAGAGGAGGTATGCAGGGGTTGAATGGCATCTTCTGCCCTTCCCTCCACATTAGCATGTATTAAGGTGAAAGCTACTGCTGACTCATGTTTGCTTTGATCTCCCTGCAGGCATAAAGATTATGTACTTCTGTGCAGCGCCATCATGCATTTAGAACAGGCAAACACGTACAGTATTGCTAATTTGCTGCTGTTACAAATAAGTGGTTTGCTTCCCACCATATGTTACACTGTTTCTGTCCTTAGTTAGGTCTCTAGTCTTGTGTTACACATGTCCTTTTTTTCATGTTTTAGTTCCTTTGTGCACTTACTGTTGCTTTCACCCATTGTAGCAGTTGTACCCAGTTTATTCTGATGTTATGTGTCTTTGTTCTTTTACTTCTTTGCATCTTTGTTGTGTCTCTGTTATTCTTTCTTTTTGTTTATCTCTTCTGGCTGTGTTTCTTTTTCTTCTGTTTCTTTCTTTCCTGTACGTTATGCATGTTCTCAACATGTTGGATGGACCAGTGTGTAAGTGTTGTCATTCATTTTACCCTCATACCTGACCCTGGCTGACATGATATATTAATGAAAACACCCTCTGACTTTTAACTGGATGTGTTAATCCTGTTGGGGCGTGGCTTCTATCTGTGTGTATACACTTTATGTTTGCCTAATCCTGATCCAGCACATATCAGTCATTCAGCAGCACAAGTAATTTTTTTCTGTTATTTTTTCTGGTATGTTACAAATACAAACCCACTGGATGATGAGAAATATTCTGGAAGTGTACAAAAAAAAATCATCGATTAGTCATGGATGTACTGGAAGTAGAGAAGTAAAATCCCTGTATCATAATATAATTGATACAAAACAAACATAGAAAAGATGGTGTGGCTGTGTCCAGGGCAGTGTTGATAAGCAGATTCCTCTCCTTCTGTATAATATAATGATGATGAGACAAAGTAAACGTTGCTGTAGTGCAGTACCTTCTGACAGTAGAGCAGCTTCTTTACTTAGGCTGTGGGACTCCTCAGCACACTTTTCATGAAAAATTCTTTTTCATTTCATGACTTATCCAATCCGGATGACTAAGAAAATACGGTCATTTTTTGGCGGAGGACCTCCTGGACAATGAAATCCTAAATGTATTGTTCTATGGCCTCTAGAACATCACAGGCCTTTTCCAATCTGACATGATCTCCAATTTGAGAGTGCCTTCCTAAACAAGAATCTGTTTTACCTATAAGATTACTCACACAGAATATACTGTTCCTGCACTGTCTGAAACGGCTGGTTTGGAGTCAAGCCTTAACTTCCATAACTTACATTTGTCAAAACTGTAAAAGGCATTATATACCGTATATATTTATATATATATATTTATACAAATATTATAAAATATATAGGGCTCTACTGGAGTCATGGCTACCGGTTGTAGCAGCGCTATTCTGGATCACACACTACTACACTGCCTCTGATTGGCTACATCCTGCCTGTTAAGTAATGTGTAAGTGCAACTTTCATCAAAGATTGAACAGAGGCGAGATGTCTCACCCTCACTCTACAAAGACCCTACATATAAATATCAACCTGAAAGTGTGCATGATATGATCTCTTTAATACATTACCTTGTCCGCCAAGATGTCAGCCCGGGTCACATCAGCTAGATTTTCATTGCCAGTGGTAGTTGTTAATTAATGAAGACAACTCCCATGATCCCACATTACTCCAAGACATCATCAAACTTACTGTGTACCTAAACAATTACTTAGATAAGATTTAGGTACCTTTGTCATTGTGGTCACAATAATAAATACTATAATGTGAGAGAAGAAGAATCTGTGTTTACACCTGTCTGAGCCACTGAATGACTGAAGTCATGGTTTCACCTATATCTATGTGTGTATGGAGGTGAGTGTGTTTCTCTCAGTCCTGACACATCCAGTGTTGAGGAGCTCCATCATCACCACAGCACCCTGTTGCACACTGTTAAGCACTGATGCTAAAGAGCTTAACTCCGTCCAGATTAGCACTGGCTGCTGGACAGAGAGGAACATATTTTGTTATTTCACCTTTCTAAACAAATGTGCTTATAAAGAATCATCTTATGATCATGTTGTTGGGTGTTTGATTCAATTATTCGTATACATTAACAAAAGCTTCTAACAGGCCCTCACTGCATCCTGTTTGCCTGCAGTGTCCTAAAATCTGCTGAATTATACAAGACATTATGCTTCTTGTTACTTTGAATGTGCAGTCTCTGTATGTATTGGTGTGTGGTTTTTGTGTTTTCTGATGATTTATGAGTCTGTTAAAACAACAGCTTTCATTCAGTGAGTTGCTATAATCCATGTTTAACTCAGTGATGGACTCTGACCTACGTTTAACTCTTTCACTTGATGATTTTTATTCTCAGATAGCTGGTAAGAGAGGACACATGTCAATGAACTGAATGAATTCAAATACTTCAAGCACACTACCTTACACTTAAATTATAGCAACACATCGTGAAATTATATATCAGCATTATCACTTGATCACCGATTGATAGACCCTTCCACTGATAATAAGGGACATCTGTCTGACATAACCATTTGAAATCATGGGCAGAAATCTTAAAACCAAGCTTAAGCAGATCTGGGTTTGGATGAGGATGGCGGGGTGTCTAACTGTAATGATCCCCTGAGTCCTCCTGGGGTTAAGACAGCAGGATTGTCTATAGGATCAAATGCATCAAGCGTCATTCTTTACTTAATTACCGAACCTTTATCATTTTAAATTGTTGAAAAAGAGAAGTGATATACATAGAACAAGGTCCTAAAGATATTAGTGACACATACACAAACGACCAACCTCTGGTAAGGCATAAATAGAAATAGACCTCATTAATAATTATGCAGATGGGAGAGGTTAGTTATTCCTGTGAGTTAACCAAGCTATAAAACGACACACTTTATTTCCACACTTTATGCCTTCATGTTTTGCATATTCTCCTGATGTCACGTTGAAGCAGAGAAGGTGGACCCAAATGCATGAGATGGCAGTCAGGGAGTGTCATGGCAAAACGAGGCAAACAGCACATTTTAATAAGTGTGTTATTAAGTATTTGTAAGGGGCAGGGATAGCTGGATATTTCAATATGGGTGGTATGAGAGAGAGGGTGAGCTGGAGGATAATAGGTTGGTAAGTGTTTCTGTGGGCAAAAGTAGAGGATCCACTCACAGACAAGCTTCAGTAGCACAGTAACCATGGAAACACTGGACTCTTAGTAAGAGATGATGTTTCTTTTTTTCCTGTTTGAGAGCCAGTTAGCACTCATGGACTGATGATTGAATACATCATGGCCCTTTTTTCATCAGGCCTGTGGATTCAGCATTGACATGTGGGAGCCTCTCTGGCCGATAGCTGTTGTGCTGCCTTTCAGGTGGCCTGTTTGACGTCTTTCTTCCTTTCCAACATTAACACACAATCTCTCCCTCTGCTTTTTCAATGTCATTGTCCTGTTTGGTCCTCTGTTTTTTTCTTTTCACTTGTTGGTCTTCATCCCCCTATTTTTCTACATTTGTATTCCCATGCTGCCTTCCTGCTTACCTCCGCCACACCCTTTTTGTTTGTCTGTGGTTTTGTCTTCCCCCATTTTTCCTCCTTGGTGACCAGCCTTTTACAGTGCTGCCCCACTCACCTCAGCTGGCATCATTCCCATCATGCAGTCACTGTGCCCAGATGGACAAAGGGATGAGTTTGGTTTCCTGCAGTACAAGAATTCCACGTGAGTAGATTTTGTCAGCAAATATTTATCAGTGTCATAAAGCTTTCTGTTCGACCAGGGGCCTCGTTTATAACACTTTTGTACGAACAAAAAGGTCTTGAAATGTGGCACTTTCTTAGCTAAATTTTATAAAATAATACTACCGAAAATCTGATCCATGCATACATGCATTTCAAAGGCAAGGGGAAACGGCGACATGGCGATGGTGAGGTGATGAATAGAAGCCAGATTTAAAATGTTTTTAAATGAAATGCGTTATTCCACTCATAATGACGCATCTCAGATTGATATCACTTAATATAAATTATACACATTCAAATTAGCAATGTTGTTTACGTGCTTGCTTACTTAGAATCTTACATCAGTATTTGATTTGCGCTGTCTCACCATCACATTTACCCTGGGAGCGCAGCCGAGAGGACCGAACTATTTGGTGGCAAACTGATCAAATTATCATTGTTGTCGTAGAAATTCAAGATTACATCAAATTGCATTACAGAATGAATGTATGTGCATATGAGTATGGTTTCAGTTTTCATATAGTTGCTGTGTGTAAAATCTTCCTCACACATCTTGTTTTATTTGTAAAAAAAGTAATCATTTTCTTTGTTTTGATCAGTGGCTCATTTCCATTCATTAACATTCATAAGGCATTTTGAATTGACCATTTATGGTTGAATGTGGATGTGGAGAGGGCGGACTGTCAGGCTGATCCATGTGCGTCATTTCCACGTTGATTTGGGATTGATTAAAGGAATTGTGTTCTGGCAGGTGCATACCAGGTTTTATAAATCAGAGTAGTTTTTGCCATACATACATTTCCTCATTTGTATATACACAAATAATATTAAGTGTGGATAAAATCTGTCATTTTGCTATTCACCCCCTTTACCTGGTATTATTCTACAAAGTCCTGTTGGCAGGACAGTATAATCTTCGGTACCATACTGAAGGTTCATCTGTTTAAACTCCATTTTGGCTCAGAAAAAAAACAATAAACCTCTTTAAATGTTTTAGTAGCAGGAGTCCAGTTTGAAACCAGTTTCCTACTCACAATGCTCAGTACCAGAACTAACCTAACAACAACTCTACATCAGCTCACCTGATCCATATCAGACCTGCTGCTGGGCAGTGAGGTAAAAACCTAAAGTCAGCAAGTCAAATAGAACATCATTAGCATCTTCCACCTGAAGGTAAGTTTAGCCTAAATAAGAGGAAGTGGTCGAGTCGTGTCAAACAGAGCCAGCTGAGGAGGTTGTTGCATCTGATTTGGATACTGACTGGGCACCTCCCTTTGGAGGTTTTCTGGAACAACCAACTGGGAGGAGACCCCAAATCCAGATCCAGAACTCTCTGGAGGGATAATATATCTCATCTGGCCTTAGAATGCTTTGCACCCAGAGGAACTGGAAAGCGACCTTGGATAAAAGGAAAAGGATGGATAGATGGATGAGAGTTAGATGTGAAGATTGATAAGATTTACATGTCTTAGCAATACAGGTGAAGCTATTGCCAGCAGCCAGTTAGCTTAGCACAGCACAAACACTGGAAGCAGGAAAAAACAAAGGTAGCATCTTCCAGCCAGTCAATTAGCACATAAGGAAGTCACTGCTCTCACCAACTAGCAAAGGGTCCAGCACATAAATTCCAGCAACACTGTTAACACTGTTAAACTGTTTTGTACATGTTTTATGAATGAGAAATAACATGTTAAACAGTGAGCTTTAGTGTTATTCTTCAGTGCAGTTTTAAAAATGTTTGATTGTCTCCTTGTCCCCACTGTTAGTGTGACCCAGCTGCTGGAGCGGATCAGTGAAGTGGCTGAACAGAATCGACTCTTCACCTCTGAGTCACCTGGTTTGGGTCAAGAGTTGGAAACACTGCAGCAGCACCTGGAGAGTCTCAGCTCCACTCCTTTACCACCAGACTGCAACTTCAACAACAGCCAAGGTCTGATGTACAGTACTAACTTTTTCTTTCAGGGGTCTGTAACCATAGGTGTGGTACTACAAAGATTTGCACTTGTTGTGCACTGCGTCACATGAGGCATAATTATGTAGTGCTCATGCAGAATTAATAGGGAGTTTGGGGTTAAATTGGGCTATCAATAATGATTAATAATTATCAGGGATAACTATTTATTATGATAAATAATAAGATCCAGTTTACATTAGGTCACCTCGGTGCACCAGCCTTGAAGAAGGGAAAAGATGGGGGGGGGGGTGACACGATGCTAGGTTAGAGAAGATGGTTAGTTGCATGCAAAGACCCTGAGTCTGTGTGAAGCATCATTTGACTAACGTCGTCCAGTGGAAGGGAGCACATAACTGAACACATGTGCATTACATCAACCAGTTGTGTGGGTGCACTTTGGCTTCAGTCAACCTGATACAAGATACAATTAAAAGTACAGTGTGGGATTTTTACATATACATTAACTATAATTTGTTGCATAATTTTAATCTGGGGTCCCTGGCAGTTTAAGTATTAAGACAGACTTGTGAACTTGTCCTTTTATTGTTAAAACAATGACATTAAATGTTTGTTGTATTAGGATGATTAAAATAGAATGTTATTCCAAGTTAGCCATTACTAAATCAAAGATACCACTCCAGAAAGACTGAAACAAAGCAGCTAACTATGAGCAAATTGTCAGGCCCCTCCTCGAGACCAGTTGTTTGGGACATATCAGAATATGTTTTAATGTTTGCACTGATGGCTGTCGGCTCACTGACACACCAGTGTTGGGGCTGTTAGTGAGGTTGTAGTTGTTGTGGTGTTGCCTGAACAGTTGGCACTAGCAGCCCTTGTCAGTGGTTATTCGGCCGACTACGCATGTTGAACCTGTGGCAGAGCCCACTAGTGAGAGAAATCACTCTGATTAGCTATTCAGCTAAGCAAATTAGTGCAAGGGAAGAAAATTGGGGAAAAAAGGCATATTTAAATCTGAGTCTTCCTGTTTCCCTTTTTGAATGACAATTGCAGACTACTGCCACCTGGTGGTGTGGAGAGTTATTGCCGCTCATGCATGTGAGGAATGTACGTGCTAGTTGGCCATCCGCTCTAGTCTTTGTGGTGTCTTCAAGTGCAGCTTTTTGGAGGAGACACAGGTGACGTGAGACAACATGACAGTCAGTCGTTGTCACTGCTAGTTCTTTGAGGTTGCTGTTATGTGTCTGGGCTAAGAGATTGTTTAGAGGCCGATCAAAGCTCTCATTTCAGTGTGTACAATAAATTCACTAGCAGAAAGATGAATTTATATCAATTTTGTGTGTTTATGTTCGCAGGCTTCACGCTGGCTAGTGTGTTGAAGAACCAGTCTGTGTTTCAGCAGTTCCTGGTCAAGAACCTTTCCCTGTCAAACTCTACAACCAGCCTGCTGCTCAACACTCCAGTCAGCCTCAGAGAGGTGATAAGCCAGTCGTAACTTTACACATCACTTCTTTGTACTTGTTACTTATGTACTATCTTGTGTCCTGTAGGTGTACAGTCTTATCTTTGGTACATCTGTTAGAGATGGAGGAGGGGCCCAAAGTTGGATGCGGGGGGCAAAATACACCAGTCAAAAACCTAAAGACAAAGTTCTTCATATAGAAGTAAGTTCATACTTTGAGACTCATACATACACACGCACGCACGCACGCACGCACGCACACACACACACACACACACACTGCCATATACACAACTCGACCTATGTTTACATCGAACTGATGAAGACTACGTGGGGAACAAAGGCTTAAATACACTGACACACTGATGAGGGGACGAAGAACAGGTGGGGAGAGAGGAGGGAGGAGGATAGGTGAGATACTGAGGGAAAGACACAGAGGAAAAAGCATGAAGGAAACAATACTGACAGACAGAAGGAGACAAACATGCAAAGAGGAAGGGGAAAAGGCAGAGGAGAGAACATGGAGGAAAGAGCACAGAGGAGAACACTGAAGAGACACAAAAAGGGACAAAATATCAAAACATAAGACACAAGATCGGATGCCCCCTGGATGCCTCGCTCGGCAGATGGTATTCCTGGCATGCCCCGCCGGGAGGAGACCCCGAGGAAGACCCAGGACATGCTGGAGTGACTATGTCACTCAGCTGGTCTGGGAACGCCTTGGGATCCTCCCGGAAGAGCTGGAGGAAGTGTCCGGGGAGAGGGAAGTCTGGGTGTCCCTGCTCAGGCAGCTGCCCCCGCGACCCGGCCCCGGATAAGCGGAAGAAGATGGATGGATGGATAAGACACACAGTGTTGGTCATGTTACTTTTAAATAGTAATTACTTATAGTTACTAGTTACTTCTCCCAAAAAGTAACTGAGTTAGTAACGGAATTACTCCAATATAAAAGTAATTAGTTACCAGGAAAAGTAACTCTTGCGTTACTTTCTTTTCTTCCCCTTTTGAGCTCGGCATTGATTTTAATGTACTCTGCATCTATGTATTTAGAAAATGTACAAGTTTGACGACAGTGACTTTGTTGCTGCTCTGTATTGTGTGCTCTGTAACTGTGTTGCTGTCCCGGTCGTGCCGCTAACGTTATGTCCTCCAGCAGGACGAACGAAAGAAACAAAGCCTATGAATTATCTTTCTGACTGCTTCTCTCTGATTTCTCCAAGCAGTTTTTTTTCTTTCAGAAATGTGCTTATATTTCCTTTGAAACCGATTCCAATATCGCTGAAAACTCCATATTTCTTATCCGAGCATGGCTGGCAGTGAAAGCTGTAAAATACATAAAAGTATTTTTTGTTTACGGTTGTATAAATGTGAGAATGACATTTGGGAACTGTTATTGGACCAACCTGCTGTCAATCTTGTATTCTGGTTGCTGATTGGTAAGGGAGGACGTCCTCCCTTAGCGCGTCATTTTACGTGTCTTAGCCAATCATAGATCAGCATGAAAAATCTTAAATGCATTGAGTGAATGGAAGGAGATCCCTCCCACGGAGGACAGAAGCCCTCTGTCCTCCTCTAGCCCCCACCTTCCTGCTCCCTGCTCCTCTCACAGACTGCTCTGTCTCCTCCGTCTACAGCTGTCACTGTTCAACCGTTTTAAGTGGATTTTCTTCCAAAGAAGAAACTTTTTTTATAATATAATATATATAATATTTTATAAATGATACTGAGATTTGGTAATGATTTATTTCAACCAGTTACTCTTTCTTAAAAAAAAAATTGATCTTCCTCTTGCCTCTCAAAAATAGAGGAGGACCAACCTCCTCTGCCTCTATGGACGAGCCTCCTCTGGTGAATACACATAAATGGAAGTGGAATAATAAACTGGAATTGTGTGGCCAGTGAGCAGGTTTTCTGTGCCGGTGCATCCTTAACTAATGTCACATCATGTCAGTCAGAAATCTGATAATATACAAGCACATGGTTTAAAGGGCAAGGCGCTGGTGCATTTAGGCAAAAAGGTTGTATTTAGACTCTGAATTTGTCATGGTTGTGTTTTGGCACATAAATCAAACCAATCTGTGTGTCATCTCCCATTCCCTTTAAGAAACTGGTACACCAGGACTTCTGTGCTGAGGGACAGGGATGTGGTTCTCGGCCTCTGGACCCTCTATCCCCGCGTTTCACAGTCATCTGTGCCATCAACAACTCTGTCTCTGACTGCATATGGAAAAATACACTGATATCTAATTGAGGAGGAGGAGGAGTGCTGCTGTGCGTCCATCTATATATGCACGGGTCTTGATCCCAGGATCAACCAGGATAGGTCATAAAAAGTATAATCCTGATCAATAACAGATAGGATATTAATCTTAATAACGTTACCTGCAGCAATCATCCTGCAGCTGCAACCTTAAGGATAAATCATATTAACATTTGCACACGAGGAGCAGCAGATGAACTAAACTGATTTTTTAAAACTCCTGACTAGTCTCCTTTGGAGAGTTTATAAATACCGTCTTTCTGTTTTGCTGATTAAATATGCCACGATATTTGATACTGTACATTACTGGGTGAAATGTTTCAAAACATTGAAAGCAGCCTCTCAAATGATAAAATCAGACTGTATGCATGGTGAACCTGCCTTAATTAGACCAGATTCCCTTATTGGTCTATGGCACTGTCACTTTGAGCACAAATAAAGTTACTATTTACACAATGTGGGCACTGGGTGTGAAAATGACAACTGCGTCAGTCTGAAACTAATAATGGCACCAGTCATTTGTGTGCTGTACACTTGCTGTGCACTGCTTTGCGCCAAGCAAAAGATAGAGCCCACAGTCTTACTTTGTTCATGGATGGAGATGTGTTTTATGAAATCACTGAAATCTTTTTGCCAATGAGCAGGTATGTTTTGTTTCATTAACAGTGATGTCTTCCTTGTCTTCACATACCACTAGGAGCAGCTACTGGGAGGTGTACACAGGCTGGATGGAGGTCTGATACACAAAGCCTTACGTGACCCAACAAAAGCAGCCCACAGGCAGGCACTGCTTAAACTGATGTCCCAGGCTTTAGGCCTCTCTGAAGTCACAGGAAACCAGAGAAATGACCAACAGGGCCTGAAGGAGGTTGAGGTAATGATATCTGCAATCTAAGATGAAACCTACACACTGTAGGTTTTACTCACACAAACAGACATTTTCAGCTATTACTCCAATTTTGACTTCTGCTCACCTCTGTTATACCATAACTATATGAGGTCAGTAAAATCCAACTCTTAGCAGGAGAGTCTGGGACAACAAACACCTGTGTAAGTGTCTCATTCTCAGTGTAGCTGCTTTAATACCCCAGAAATGATATCTGTGAAACCATTCATGATACAATACAGGCCCGGTGGCGCAGCAGTGGAAGGGCAGCCTGACCTGTGGACAGCTGGCCTGTTTGCTCCACCTGATAAGCCCAGAAGCACGTTTGCAGATAAGAGTGGTTGCAGAGGATGAGGGAAACAGGATCTAAAAAGCAAGACAAATTGATAATGGGCTTCTTGTCTTTAGCCGCTACTCAATCCAAACAACTCGCCATATTGAACAATTTATCCAGGTGCCTGCATAATGGGGACACCAGCTGTTCTGCAGGTCCTTCACAGCTGCAGCTCTGCCTTAGCAGTCGAGTCAGAATCTCAAAGGGGACTGCATATGGCTGGTTAACAGACTTCTCCGCATTTCGGGGACATAAGTTCAGCTGCCATTGCCAACTTTACATCTGGCTAAAAGTTTATTGTAGGAACAGAGGCATTCCCTTTGTGGACAATTTTACCGCCTTTTCAAACAGCCTTCAGCTTTTTAAAACTGATGACCTCCATCCCTCTCATAGAAGGCTTGTGCCTTTTAGAGACAAATATTGAACTGACACTCCTGTAAGGCTTTCACTACTACTTGTTATGGACAGTAAACTTAGGACAACCCTTGACACAGCTTCCCAACTTAAACTGAAAAAATTGTCATGCATGATATGTTGGTAGATGTACACACTGTCCCACAAAGGTATTGCGGAAAATATTGGTATTTTTTAATTGCGACAGTGTAAAATTTGGTAGATTGTTACATCCCTACTCAAAATGTATTGAGTAAGTGTTTTGTTGTTTCTTATTTGCAGAATGGCAGATTTTTTAAGTTTTAGCTCTTGGACAAATTTGTGAGAAAAAAGAAAAATGATTTTAAAGTTTTTTTCTCATCTACTTTTAGTTTTTAATTTAGGGTTAGTTAACCATAATAACCTTGCTTATCATTGTCCTACCCAGTCTTTTTTAAACGTGTCATGTTTCATGACCTTTCTTCAGTATAAGTTCTTCTTCTTTGTCAGTTTCCTTTCACTCGGTTTGACTTTTTTTCTTGTGTTGGCTAGACAAACAGGTGGTCACCATCATTCTAAGTTGTTTGTGTGTGGGAGGGGCCGGAAACATGTAACAACCACATGCATTTGTTTCTCTGCTGTGCGATTGGCTGTTGGTGTAGTGTTTTTTAGGGAGAGGAAAACGGACTCAAAAAGCTGAATCGAAAATACTTGTCATAAATTTATCATCTTTATTGTGAAAATGTTTATCATGAAAATGATCGAGATCCCTAGACTACAATGTTTTCTTTTTGGTTTTCAGCAGGCTAGAAGGACAGCAGCTGTTGCGTTGGTTAAAAGTAGCTTGAGAAGTTTCCAGGCAGTCAGGTTACTTAGTAACAAGTGGCAGGTTTTTTTTCTGGCTGTTCTCAGTAGAAGGGAGGAACGACTGACACTTAGGAATCAGCGAACAAAAAGGTGTGGTTGCAGAAGTCAAAGCTGAGTTTTGGGCAGAATACAAGGAGGCAGCAAACAGGTTCAAGTGAACTGTGGACAGTAGAGGCAAGGCCTTCTGGGATATGATGGCATTTTGGCTTTGGCAGTGTCACTGAGGTAGTCAGTGCAACATTTTATATTTCTCATAGGAGGCTTCAACATATGGCACCAGATCTGACCTACCAAAGGCTAGGTCATAGACTGGGTTTATGAGACAATTTTTCAACCAAATAGCCTTTCAGTTGAGTCAGCAGGCAAGACCTTCGGCTTTCTGTGGGTCGGGAGGATTTCATGAAGGCCACAGTCAGGTAGAGGACTGAGTGATCAGAGGCAGGACTACTCCAGGCTGATCTCAGAAGAGGAGGATAACTATTGACAGATATGGATCAGTTGACCAGAAGGACTTGTTGGAAAAATGATGCTTATATTATCATCCAGTGGGGATGAGGACAGTGTGGGTGGTACTTAAAGAGGTATTTTTACAGCAAGGACGGAGAGCTACTGAACCCAACTGAAGAATAAGTCACACAGTGGTGGAGGCTTTAAAGTATTAACAGGAGAGAAGGAGAGATAATTTGATTATCAGGGTTTGATCTGTCAAAATAGTTTTTCAGGTATGGTATATCATGATACATGCTTAAGGAGGTTGGGGATAGTAAATCACAGCGAGCAATTCCCAGGGCAGGTAAGTCGAGAAGACTGATGAATCATGACCCAGCAGACTAGAGCAACTGTAGCTCCTGCGGCTACCAAGGCAGATGGTACAGTGCAGGAGGAGTTCATGGCGGACATAAACAGGTTTAGCTGAACCGTATGCAGAGGAGGAGTACATCTATTTTACATGTTAGCAGGCTAAAAGGACTGCAGCTTCTGTGGTTGCAAAAGGGAATGCTCAAGGAGGCCAGAACCAGGTTGTGGCAAACAGACAAATGATGGAGGAGTGCGAGGCAGGTCTTCACCCTGTCCTGGACCGCAGACACAGTCGGGTAGTTGAGGGGAAATTAGACAGATGACAGGGCGATGCTCTCTGTTCCATAGAACTCACTAGTGCACCGTGACAAGGTGCCTTTCAACCGCTCCCATGTGGCAACCACCTACCTTAGAAACTACCGAGAACACTGTCGCAAAACCAGTGCTGCTTTCTTTTAACCGTAACCTAACCTAACCTCTCCTTGTTTTTTATGGCCTTTCTTTAACCTCTTACTCATACATTACCAATGTTACCATTATTATTTTGATATCATTGTTCTTCATCTAGTAATCTACTGCTTCTGCAGTAAGTACATGTGCATGCAGTTGCAACACATTCTGACTCTAGATTTTCATTTCTTTAATTTTTTTCTTTCAATACAGTTTAATTTTGTCTTCAGTTTAATTAAGGTTAGGTTATGTTAGTTTAGATAAGGTTAATATTAAGTTGTTGCTATATCATTTATAGGTGGTTTTAATGGTCTTACCTCAGTTTACCCACTTGAAAAGCTTCTAAATGGGTCACCGAATGTAAACTTTGCGCTATTTTTTCCAGCCATGGAGCCTCTGTATCCTCCATTCATTTTTCATTCTATTTTAGGCATATAGCTTCCTCCTTTGGAAATACTGCATCTGTATCTTGTTACTATTCTCGTAAACAGTGTTTCCTGTAGCTAACAACATAAGAAAGGTTAGGTCTGGAGTCCTGACGCGGCGCCTGCACCACTCTCATCAGACTCCATTTGTCTCAAACTGTATGCTATGTTGCACTGCAGATGAGAATTGGTAAAACACCAATCTCCAACACAATATTTCTTTTAGACGTTCTTTATTGCTTGCAAGCAAGAGTCACACACCAACGGAGCATAGATGTTGACTGAGGAAGGGCAGTCTTTCCTCAGCCTTTATGATAATTAGGAACAATGCATTCAATTTCACATATGATCTCCCTCAAAACACCATTCCAACAATCTCCACCTCCAACTCATGATACACATACACTTCGTAAACACTTCAACCATTGTTGTCTGTCATAAATCAACCTAAGATCAAAACACCGAAGAGGCTTCACCAACCCCCTTCAGGATGAACTACTTACCTAAGTTCCTTCATGTTAAGTTTCATGGCACATTAGCCCACATATACTCTGCAGCCACATAGATATCACAAGACAGAACTCATGTTGGAAGCACAACAATAAGATTTGACTTTACCTTAAATAATAATGTTGTATCTATTATTAAGTTTCATATGTAAACACAATATATCAAAATAAGAAGGGGCATTTGAGAATTTCTCTCACATGGCCTGGTACCTTATCACTTTGTGACATTAATGGGTTATCCAGTTATTCTTGAGCTAAACTGAGGTTTTCTGGTGTCACAAAACTCTTCATTTCAGCACAGTGATTTGTGGTGCTCTGCCAACATGCTTCAGAGCAGGTTTAGTCCAAAGGATAGGGTCATGGGTTTTTTTTCCCATCGCTCCACTTAAAGAAAAATGTCCAACATATTTACAAACTTCACACATGCATATGTATTATTGATTACACTTGTTGTTTATTCTGCTGCTCCTTGGCAGAATGGGTAAAGCCCATGGCTCATAATCATTTTCCTATCACAATAAAGTGATGATTAGGCCAAAAATCTACATCCTTCATACAGTATGACTTATTCAACTAATACTAACATATCCATGCACAGGAACGCAAGAAACTGTCAGACACTACAGGGCTTTGACCTGTTTAAATATTCATCATTTCAAGAGTTCCTCAGATGCTCAACTTGTAGAGCATGTGCCCTGTTTGCAGTGATTGTTTCCTTGCCACAGTGGGCCAGGGTTTTGATTCTACTTTGCTGCTCGTCATCCCCAATCACTCCCTCCTCACGTTTACTTTCACTCTTTTAAAAACATATTCCTCATCCTGTAGAATTTTAACTTTTATACATACATACTGACATACACATAACATTTGCTGTCTGATGCAGTGGCCAGCATAGAACCCATGTCCATGCATGGGAATGTAAAGCAGTGTGAGGCAATTTCTGCATTTCCACTGATGGGCATTCCAGCATTCACAGCACAGTTACAGCAAGGAAAGGAATTTTCTTGTTCCAGATAAAACCAAAGTTAAGTGCTGGCTAAAAGCAAACCAGAGCTGTACCCACTGTTGGCTGATTATACTTTTGATATAGGGCATATATGTATTGATGTAGTGTAGTGTGGTAAGTATGTTGTGGTGTGTGTACTTAATTGTATTTCCTTAAGAGCTAAATATTAACACTAGCTATGAACTCTGTATTGCACATCTGCATGGTAACTTTGTTAAACTGCCTCGTCCCTATTAAAGCAACATGATGTAACTTTTTTACCTTAAACTAACAGCGTCAGAATTATGCCAATGGTACAGTGTCTTGTAACAGGGTGAATGGTGTCTCTTGTTTCTGCTCTATATAACTTCAACGAGAGGATAGGCATTACATACATGTTTACTTCAATATACAAGTTTTCAACACATAAGCTTGTTCTGATTTTGTTTGTCGTTAACATCTACATTAATTACGTCTGACAAACTGTAAGACACCTGGGATTTGTATTTACCACAGTGCGTAATGTTGCTTTGAATGAATATGAGGTCGATGACAAATTTGTGTAAATTTTACAACCTAGACAGAATAGAGTGTGCTGCTGTTTGTAATTCCAATAGAGTCTCCTGTCATTTTTGCTCGGAAGCTCAGAAGCAAGACTGAAGAACTTGTTCAAGCCGGCAGAGTTGGCAGAATTATCGACACTGATGAATGTCACTCAATAGAAATGATGTATTTTCAACAGAAAAATATGCTGCTCAACACTTTCCTGTCATGTTGTGCAGCTGGAGGATTTTGATGTGACTGGAGAGCGCAATGGGGTTAGGTAGGCCCTTTAGCAGCTGGAGGATGGCATCTGGGTACCATGGAGATGACTGAAAACTTTCACCAAAACATAAATTGTCAGCATTGTGCGTCACTTTAATTTCTATCAAACGACAGTCATTAAAAGTTTCCAACTATAAGTCAGGCATAAGACCGAGTCTGTGTATGGGATTCAAGCATACAATCATCAATCAAAAATTACATCATCCAGTGAACTGACTCTGTCTCCAACAGGGGGTCATCCTGACTGGAGCCATGCTGGAGGTCCTCACCTGTGAGGAAGGCGAGGCCAGTGAGCTTAGTAACATCCTGTTGGTGCCAGAGAAACAGCGACCGGTGCTGCAGGCCTATCGCAGCACAGTTTGCAGTGGAGGAGAGGGTCAAAGGTCAGAGCGCTTCAGGCAGATGAGCCTTGCTCTGAGAGAGCAGATCAACACACAGAGTGTCACCAAGAAGGTACAGCAAAATGATTTGCTTTAGATCCATTGCTGTTGTCTGATACAAAAAAAATCATTTTACAAAATAAAGAGTTGTGTTTTTTATTGTTCTCCTCTCCTAATTTTAGTTCTGCAAATGATGGAGGATTCATTTTGTGCGCTATCCTTAGTGATTTTGGATGTCAGACACGTCACATCTGGTGAAAAATGTTATGATTCAACATGATTGGGTGGGAGTGTGGCCAGGGGACTCCATAGTGCCCCCTAACGCCAGGTCATGTGACCATAAACCTTCTTTGATCTTCATGAAATTTGCAGGACTCATAGATCTCAACGATATAGCCAGGAATTCATTTTGAGAATTTTTTTCCCCTACAGGAAGTCAGCCATCTTGAATGGCGTGCACCGATTTTCATATTGCCGACACTGTTTAGACAGTCCCTCCAGAAAAACACGATTATGCGATCGCATAATTCAATGCATAATCAGGCAAAGTCAGCATATTTATGCGGGGGCTGCATTTTTTCAAATACGCCGCACTTTGGCCGCATAAATTGCCGATTTCCACGCAAAATATGCGGGGCTTGCATGATTTCCTAATCCCCGCATTTTCATTGCAAAAAAGTCACACATATCTTAGCAGAAAGTTGAAAAATGTTGCGTTTACTTCACACAAGAGCAGCCATTTTCCCCTGTTGCCATGGGAACATTATGAAGTGACGTAATTAAATGCCGTGACCATCGTCGAAAAGCTGCAAACCCCGTGATAAAGCCATGATGAAGTCCGCAAATCAGTCTCATTTGCCAACAAAAAATCATACTAGTTTCAAAAACCTTACAGTTTTAAGTCTATTAGTAGTATGTAAATTTACGTTACAGTAAGAGATTGCACTTTGTCCATTGGAAGCACTTATTTTTACAGAAGATGTCCGTTTTGTACAGCTGCCTCTGTAAAACAGGAAGCACACATTTAATTTTTTTATATTTTATTTATTCATTTTAACAGAAGTTGTAGCATATTTCTTTTGTAAAGCTACAGAACTTGTTTGACTCACCAATGTTTTGTAAGTTTGAGCCATGTGTTTATTAAGGTCTGAAATAAAACAAGCTGAGCACTTAAATATTTCCAGCACTTTCTGTGATGTCGTATGCTGCTTATCATAGGAAGTAACAAGAAATGACTCTTACATTAAGGTAGTAGCCTAGTGAGAACAGGGTGTTGGGGGAATCACTTTTTTTTCTCTTTTTCATCAAACCGCAGTTTTTGTAAGTTCCCGCAATTTTTGCAAGTTCCCGTGATTTCATCGCATAAAATTGCGTAAATATCCTGCATATTCCATCGCATTTTTTAAGAAAATGTGCCACATAATCAAGGATTTCTGCCCACAACAATCACAAAAAAACTCTGTGTTTTTCTGGAAGAACTGGTTAGAGGACTTTAGGATGTTCACAGTCAAAATTTGGCACGTAGATTCAAACTCATGAGTACTTTAATTTGATACTACAACTGCCCTCAGGTGCTGCACAACAGCTCAGTAGCGCCCCCTAATGGCTTTTCCCATTTTGTACGCACAGACAAACTCCTACACACACCAAAGTTTGCACATTCATCACAAGTCACAACCTGATATCTGCTAGGGTCTGGGCCTTTTCAGTGACAAGATGGCTCTACATTAAATGTTGCATATTGTAGGTCTATATTGAGTACCTCTGTAGTCTGCCAATATCATGGTATTGTGCTTGTTTAGTACATGCTCACCACAAAATATATCTGAGATATTAACTGTCTAGGTACAAAAGAAAATGGGACTCAGTTTTCACTATGCACACCGCTCACACATCTGCTGTATATCTCTGAATCAACCAACCTTGGACAAATGAGATCGAACATATGTTTCAGGATCTAACTTTTTTGTATCTGCTCACAAGTTGTCTCATCCAACCTCATCCCACCAGCTCCACCTGGAGAAGCCCAGCTCTTTAGTTCCTCTGTCACAGTCTCACCTCGGGGCCTTATTGAAGGACCTGGCTGATATAGAGAGGCTTCTTAAAGACGTGGACCTTCTCTCTGGCCTGGCCCGCCTGCTGCCCAAAGGAGCCTGTATTGGACGAATGTCAGCCTCCCCCACAAACATGACCTGGCCCCTTAACACCACCACCTGGGGCCCCAACACAACTGACGTCCCCAGAGAGGAGGGGGAGGAAGAAGCAGAAGGAGGTGGTATAGGAGCAGGAAGAGGGGAAGGGAAGGAGGAAGCAGAGAACCCTCATTCTCAGTTTTCAGCATTTGTACAACTGTGGGCAGGACTGCAGCCAATTCTGTGCGGGAACAACAGGTGGGTGAGACAACAGGGTGGATGAAATCCAAAAATGAAAAGATGACACAACCCAATCTCTGGACACTATGCAAAACATGAACATGTGAGATTTAACAATATTAGAATCAACATTAAATTCGAAAGTTACAAGTCTTGTCAGATAATTACAGCTTGTTATGTTAAAACTATACATTAAGAACAGTGAGATATGAGCACAGTAAGCTCGTGGTCTGACTCGTGTTAACATTCTATGACCTATAACGTATCAACTTCATACATATAAAACATAAAAGTACTTTGACTTGGCAGGAAAGTTACTGGCCTTAAACCTGTGGTTCTGATTGCAGGATCATTGAGCCGGAGGCTTTGAAACAGGGTAATATGAGCTCTCTGGGATTCACCAGCAAAGAACAGCGGAATCTGGGCCTACTGGTTCACTTGATGACTACAAATCCCAAGATCCTCTATTCCCCAATTGGATCCCAGGTGGATAAAGTGATTCAGAAGGCAAGTAGACAGTACATTATTTAGTGTGGTAGTATGTTTGGAGTTTTTGATATTATTCTCTCTGACAAAGCTCTTTCAATGAGCTCCATACTGAAAAATACCAGAATGATGGTTAAAGCTGCACTAGTTTCTTTTTTGACAGTGGTAGAAGTTTCAAACACAGCACTGAAATGTTATCACCTTAAAAACTTGTTATGATGAACAAACAGCTGCCTGTTCACACAGCCAACCCAGAACAACATTATCATTCATTTTACAACAAGTAGTTCCAGCCAAGCAATCTGATTGTTTCAACAAGAAATTTAGACCGTGCTCAAATCAGCATGACAGCACGCCTGACTCATTACTCAAAATATTACTCCGCCAAGTCTGCGGCAACATCGTATCATCTCCATGGCAACATAGTAACTGTCAGAGCTGGAGTAGGAAACGGCGGAAAAATAGGCTACAAAATGGATCGGTTTGTTGTTAATTTTGATGTATTTGCTTCATCGTCTGTCCGAGGAGGACAGCAACAGGGCCAGGCTGGAGCGAGCGAGGAGCTTGAGATAAACATGCGGGAATTAGTTATCAGCAAACGGGCACGCCACGAGAGAGTGTCCCGCAAAATGATCAGGGCGATGGAGAAACAAATGTACGCCACCGTGAGTGACAGCAGAGATGAGGAGTTTGCAGTGGGTGCTGGTTGGCTGAATTGTGCCTCCGCCGCAACAACTTCACTTGCAGAAGACAACTATTACCCAGCAGGATGCCAGAGAATTCACCGAGAAGCTGGAGAAGTTTGTGACATTTTCATCCCTGATTTTTGAGAGGAAGGAATTAAACGCCTGTCCCAAATAAACACCTGGTCTGTTAAGTGACTGAAACAAATAAACGCCCGGCTATTATTTATTTTCCCTTTGGAGTGAGAGACACTATTGTGACCGCGGTGAAAACGTTTTATAAAAAATATAAAAGAAAAAAAGGCAAGAAAAAAGTCATTGATTTAGTTCGGGAAATTCTGAGACCGCGATAAAACATCAACGTCAGCTCAGAAATTCACTCATCTGGGACTAGAACACCCTTTCTGTTGCTAGGTCGTTACTAAGGGTTGGATTATTTGCTGGAGTGGTAAACTACGTTCCATTACACATATGAGTCTACTGACGTTACTGATTTTGTTTCAGTTATTAGTCAGACCCCATGTGTTTCCATGGAAACGCGACGCACACTCACAAAAACCTTTAAAATTTGAGAGCAAATTGTCCATCAACATGGATATATTTTGATTATACATTTTATTTTTGTTGGTATTAGTTGTATAATCGCAATATTACCCTCGAGGGTGTGTTTTAACGTCATTTGAGCACGACAGGGATGTGGTCAGGAAGCAGCACCGAAGTGCTCAAATAATATTGCTTAATTTGAAGTCATGTTTTTTCCCCATGTTCACATGTTTATTGAGTTCCTCAGAGCTAAAAGGGCTTAAAAGTGCTCCATGGCTCAGTAGAGCTGAAGAGTAAAATGTCTGTTTGCATGTCACTTTAAGCAACTGCGCTCACATTCCACATAGTCATTCATTAGAAATGCAATTCTGTGTTTCCCACAGAATCAGACTTTAATTGTGGCAGTGGCTGTCCAGCTGGCGTGCGATAGAACATCCGCTGACCGAGTCGGCTAACTTCTGGTTTAGCAACAACCTAACTTGGACAGGGATAAAATGTAATCAGGCGGCTCTTCTAAACTCTAATTGCCTAAATTCTGACAGTAAACAAGTTATTTTGCAGGTGTTGTGAGACTTTTATTACCGTTTTACAGATGCGTCTTCACAAAGTTACCTTATGGGAAAAAGTCCCGAGTGCATCACAGGATGAATGATTAAACAGCTTGGCCACAACAAAACCCGGCTTCAAGGCCTGGCACACTTTGTGGGGGCTTGATCTCGATGATGAGACAGACATCTTCTTTGCAGAGGAAGTGACTGTAAAGCCAACTGCGTTAAATAGTCCTCCTCCTCCTCTTCATTGGTTTTACTGGCGGACTAAAAACCACACCGCCATCCACTGTATCGGAGTATATATAACTATTCACTGACAGGTGCGTTTCTTCAGTGAGAATGGGACACGCAGCTCCATAAATAGAAAATCGATATGCGGTGGCTAATGTTGATATTGTGGCTGACCGCCACAAATAAATTAATGTGTGGGAAGTTTTCAGGCAAACATTTTATATCCAAAGTTCCACTGACTAGATTTTGTTCCACTGCCCTTTAGCAGTTGTTATTTAAAGATGAAGACCATGAGGTTGAATGTTTAGATGAAAAGGAGTGAGTAGACCTTGATTTAAGATTATTTAGTCCAAAGTGAAGAATGAACTGATCAGTTCAGCTTTAACAGATAAAAGACTAGTCACAGCAGCATTTGAAATATATAGCAACATTTTGTGACTATTTCCTTTCATGAAGTTGCAGTGGATTCACTCACAGGGTCAAAATAAAATCAGCAAACTTCGGGGAACTGCTAACTGTGAACCAATAGAAAGCCATATTGACGATGCAGGTAATAGATAAATTGAGGATACTAATGTAGCCAGTTGTGTGTGTGCTACTATACACTTTTATATATCAGTCACACTTAAATCCCTTACACACACTGTCTCTCATTGATTTAAGACACACCTTCAAGCAGGTAGCCGAGTTGCGGTGGAAATGCAAACCCCTGCAGCAGCGGGTCAAACCGAGTAGAGCCAGGCCAGCAGATGTGATGGAAAAAAGCCATATCACATTGTTGGTTGTGGTCTTTTCATGGTATTTGGAGGAAAAATATAGAATATCACTGGCTCTGTTTTCTGAGGTTTGTTTATTATTCCCTGATGAATATATTTTACCCTTGAAAACAGTGCATGTGTAGTTCCAAACGAGGAGAATGGGTTAATCATTTGTATTCTATTTGCAAATGACATAAAGTATGCAATATACATGAAGCAGCATTATAGCCTGTAAAGCAGCTGGTCTCTGTATGTCTCAACATTAGCACAAACTACCACCTATTTACTGTATCTGTGGGTTGGTAGCAGCTATGTAGAGCTCCTATGTGAGTGAGCAAGTGGGCTGAAGTTGTTGGCGAGAGCAGTTAGTGTGGGAGGCTGAGAGATGGAGAGAAGTGGAAACTATTGACAAATGGCTGAATTCATACAAAATCTAATAAATCTAGTCTTATTTGTTGCACTTAGGCAAATGAGACTTTTGCATTCGTTGGAAATGTGACACACTACACCCGTGTGTGGCTGAACATCTCTGCCCAGCTCAGAACTTTTCTGGAGGAGGGCCGTCTGCACAACCACCTGGTGTGGTTACAGCAGGTAGACTCACAAACAAGTCATCTTTGGACATCATTGATAATACAGAACTCTGGATGTGAGGCTGTCATCATGTAATGGTCCACTTGCTGGGCTCCATTCTTCCTCTCTCTCATCTCTCTCCAGCTGTCCTCAGAGCTTCAGCAGCATCCTGAGCTGTTAAATAGCACAGACAATGAGCTGATGCAGGGTCTGATGGAGGGAAACTACAGTCTTCCTAACACCTCCACCCTACTGGAGCAGCTGGACACCATCGACAACGCTGCATGTGGCTGGTCGCGGTTCATGTCTAAGGTCAGTATAGTGTTTGATGGGATTCCAAATTTGTGTATACTTATCAGCACAATGATGAATAGACTTCCAATTACGACAGGTCAACTGCATAGAACATGCCTCACATGCCTGAATCAGCTGTAACACCTCCTACTGCTGCATCGAGTTCATGGACACTAATTCGAACCCTGTCAAAACACTGGACACTATCATTAGATAAGTATCGTATTAATATCCAGTTTAATATGACTGATGACATTAAACTGGCAATAGACAACTCAACAAAATATGCCCAGGACCTAATCAGCCCATAAAGCAGTATTACATTTATCACTTTAGGAAATGGAAATAAGTTGGCACACCAAGAAATTCGTTCAACTGCTACATGAAATTATTTTTAATTAATACAAATGCAATGCAAGGAAACAGCTGGCCTGGTTAGTCTAAATTAACCAACATCTGTGAAGCATAGTCAATAACATGTTATACTTCAGTTGTTTAAACAGGACACAAATGTGAATATAAGAAATGGTTTTCCCTTGAATTCAATGGTGGAACTATTTACAAGCATGACTTCCTAGTCACAGTGAAAACAGGACTTCATGAGGTCGTAGTTACTTTCATGAATGCGGAACATTATTTGTGTCGTGTCCTGTTTTTCCAGGTCAGTGTGGATGTCTTCAAGGGCTTTCCTGATGAGGACAGCATCGTCAACTACACCCTGAACCAGGCCTACCAAGACAACGTGTCTGTGTTTGCCAGTGAGTCATCCCTGTGTGTCAGGCTGTGATCATGGTGCCTCAGTTTATCAAAGAAAAAGAAAGAGAAATATGCTTGTAGAAAAGTGCTGGTTCTTCATGTTCTTTGTGCTGTGGCAATAAAACAAACAAACAAATAAAAATACAGTAAAATAAAGTAAGATAAAGATGCTGTATCTGGAATATGAACTGAATTTTAAATGAGTGTTGGGGTTAACCAATTTGAGATGCATCGTAGGTAGACAGTGGAAGAGCGTGTCACTCTTGCCTAGGTGTGCAAAGTTGTTTTCTCAGATTACTTAATGTTGAAAATTGCATCAAGAATGCTGCATTCAGTGGGTATTAGTATTATAAGAAGAAATATCTTTAATCATTTTATCCTTTTTGGAGGATAAACCATGTCAATAACTTTGTTAGAAAGTCTTAATAACAAATCTCCTCCTTTTGATACATCTAGAGTTGATTAATCTGCAAATGTTGGTTCATTTTATAGTTAAACCACAGGGCACAAGACGTCTCCTTCCTCAATGAAAGGTGCATTCTTAGAGCATGTGAACTAGAGGCTTCAGGCATTCCACATCACATTCCGTATGTTGAATACTAGATCACTAACTAACTACCTAGCTAATTGTGATATCACAGAATCCTGCTTGTCGGTCAACAGTTATCCTGAGATTGAAGGTGAGCATGTGTGAAAACAGCCCTGTAGTGTCAAACTCTGCACATACAGTACATATCTCATTCTGTAGTAGAGCACAAATATTACACTCACGGATGAAGACTTTAGGAAATATTCTCTACTTAGACAACATATAAACACAAAACCGACGAACAGCTGTGATCTGGTGTGGAGCTAACAGTATGAACATTAGTTTTGAGGCTGACTGATTGCATGATCATGATATCGTTAAAGATACCAGCTTGACATTCTGAAGCTGGTCAGCCGAAGTTAGGGACCATCTCAAAGGTGCATGCTTAGGGGCCAAAGGAATTTTTCTGATTTTTGCCAGTAGTTTTCTCATTGTTTAAATAGACATTTCAAACAAATAATAGTGTTTGAAATCTGTACCATGTCCCATTACATATACAGTCTCATTTTCATTAGAGAAAGTATTTGAGACATGAACAGAAACAGATAGTAGCTATGAAATTCCCAACATGCAGACACTGTTGTGGAACCTACAACATGATCTCGAGATGCTGCTCAGGCCACCAGGACAACACTGAACTTGTATATGCTCATTTCTTTTTCAGGTGTGATTTTCCAGACTAACAAAGATGGCACCCTGCCACCCCACGTTCTGTACAAAATTAGACAAAATTCCAGCTTCACAGAGAAGACCAACGAAATCAGGCGGGCCTACTGGCGTCCTGGGCCCAACACTGGAGGGAAATTCTACTTCCTCTATGGTTTTGTTTGGATCCAAGGAAAGTATCTGAAATGCACTGCTCCTTGAATATGCATTCATGATACAGGCTTGAATGTGGAAATGGTACATAATTTACAGTGCATAGATGTATTTGATTTTTTGTACTCCTACCACTGCTGAAAACTAAATTCTTAGAGGAGGCTCATTGTTTGAGTGCAGCCTGCAGATAGCACCAGCCTGTGCTATAAATCAAGGGAGCTAACCTAAACCCACCCGTGAAGATGCCAATGCAAGCTGCAGCAGAAGCAGTTCTTCACTGCAAGTCATGTTTTACCCAGAGAAGCTGCTCATCTGTCACAGGGAGATGATCCATGATGAAGCATCCAAACTGCCAGGGCACAGTCTGAATTGGCCAAGAGACAGCCAAGCAGTGTGATGTTGATTTTAGCTGCGACAGATTAACTAAAGGCAGGGTGAATTACTTTTTTGTCCACTCGCCAAATGGCTAGTGAATGTTCAAATATTACCAATCACTTGAAAGATTGGTAATATTGGTCATATATATTAGTAGATGGTCGTTGTTGTTCTTTTGCTTGTGAGTGAAGCAAATCTACTAGCCGCTTGCATATTTCTCATGGATAGTGCAGATTTTGAGCCCTGCTGACAAGGTTAGACCCTGACTTAGGGTTCAAGTGAGAAAGCCCTAAGTTTGTGGATGCCAGAGAGTCATTATTGGCAGCGTTTATGGATGTCTGTGGTGTGGTCGCCAAAGCTCAGTTTACCGTCTAGGATGATGGCAAGATACTTCAAGCTCTGCACAATGTCCTCTGGACAGGCATAGATGAAAATTGGGCAATAAGGTGGACAGTGCATATTGCAGGTGTCAAAGACGAGGTACTATTGATAGTTGGCTGCATGCATCTTTGTCACCTGACTGAAAGGCAGCTCTTTTTGTGGCTCACATCAACAAACATCCAGGCCTTCTGGTTGGGGAATGATCTTATTGACTTGTCACCACATCATTAACACACTAACTGATGTATATTCTTTAAGATTAGTGTGGTTATCTTGGGTGTTGTTGAATGTATCTCTGAAAATGTGCCAGCCTATGAACTCAAAATTGTCCAGTAGAGCTGCTGTAGCTTCATCTGTCCACGGCTGAACAGTCTTTTCCAATGTTTTGTACAGAAATTTGGTCTGATTGTCCACTGTGTTGTTAAGGGTTATAGTATAGGGCTTTGTCTCTGCCATGAGTTGTCGTTTAAACATGGGGGCTGAGAGGAAAAGTTGGTGATAATCTCTGTAAGTCTGTCATCATGAGCTACAGTTTACAAATTACATAGTCATTTGATCCATTGTTAAAATATAAAAATATGTATTAAAACAGCTTTAAATGTACTATAAGAAACTTTTGACAGGTTATGAAACAGTCACAGTTTAATACTGATGCCTCTATATGACCTACATAAGCAATAAGCTTGCATCAGCAACAACTGGCTATTTCTGCACAAATATTTAGACTAAATTGTAAATGCCTGTTGTGGTTGGATTCCAACATTTAATTGTTAGATAAGTCATACAATTATATAAAAAATGGTAGAGTGCTGAGGATGAATTGAGGAGTCTACCAGCCTGAGGAGAGAAGCTGCTCTGTAGTCTGGTGGTATGGTACGGTGCTATAACAATTGATTGTGTTTCACCATCATCATCTTTTGTCCAAAGTAGCAGCCAGAATCAACAAAAATGAAAGCTCCTTTTGTAGATATAGATAACTATTTAAACAGTAATTTAACAACCAGAAACCAGTTGTTAAGGGAGGAAAATTAAATGAAACTCAAATAAAACATTTTTGAGTTTGGGACCTAATAAGTACTAGGTAAGGTCTTGGCAAATAATGCACAAAATGCAATGCACATTTATCACAGTTTTCAATTTTCTGACTTTATTTTCTCTTTCTTCCTCTCTAGATATGATAGAGAGAGCCATCATCAACACGTTTGTCGGACATGATGTGGTCGAACCTGGGAACTACGTTCAGATGTTCCCCTACCCATGTTACACCAGAGACGAGTAAGAAATGGCCTTTGACATGGTTTCTTTTTTGTGGTTCTGTTCAAGTCATAATGTTTAGCATGACAGTAGCCAGACATCAAAAAGAATATGTATCATATAGATATGTAATATTAAATTTGAAACATTGTGTATTGTGTTTCCAACTGTTTATAAAAATGGTGTTATTCGTGTTAGATGAATATATGTAATAGGTGTTACACATGTGTGTATTTTGTACTTCACTGATACCCTGTATTGTTGTTGATTTTTTTCAGTTTTCTGTTTGTGATTGAGCATATGATGCCTCTGTGCATGGTGATCTCCTGGGTTTACTCAGTAGCCATGATGATTCAGCACATTGTGGCTGAGAAGGAGCACCGACTCAAAGAGGTTAGACTGTCTGATAATCTGTCTGTTGCGAGGCACCACTCCTATGTTGTGTAGTATTGTTATTATGATCATTTTTAAGGATACGATTGTTGATATTCTATATTTTCCTTGCTGTCAACAAATCACATGTGAAGAGCCAAACCAATACTGAATGTGTCCTCCTGACAAGTGTTGTACATGGACTAGCATGACCCATTTTCTTCCTCTCAATTATTTTTATCAAAACCAAATCAGTGAGACACACAGTGGCACTGGGTTACATGTCCCTTTACCACATGAACACACACACATACACTGTAGTTTATTTTGACCCTATCCAACATATACCTGCTGCCACAAATCCTCACTGCAGCTCCAAATGTGGGTTAAGTGGCTGCTGAAAATAGTCCCCAATAAATATACTATTTGTTCCTATTTTGAGCAACGTTTGACACAACTACAGTGAGCAGCCTTTTCATGAAATGACTGAGTTTTTTTTTTCTTTAAAACAAAAAAGAAACTTTAGATTTATCAGGTGTTTAAAAGATTTATGTCTTCAGTAGGAACAAAACAACGATTTAAGTCATTCTTGGGTTTTGTTTGTAAATATAGAAAGCACAGTAGGAGTAGCGGTTGCAAATAATATAATAATATGTATGAGCAGAACTGTAATTGTAAAGTAATTAGTATGACTTAGATTCAGTCTGTCATGGTACTATTACTACTATACTATTTCAGTGGTCTTTCAACCCTATGAGGAAAGAAATTTGGGAAAACACTGAATAACAGTTGCCAGGCAATAATCAACTCTCTCTCTCTCTCTCTCTCTCTCTCTCTCTCTGTGTTTCTTAATATCATCATACTTGTGTGTCTGTGACCCACAAACTTCTCAGTCACAGCCAATCACAGAGGCACAGTGCTCTGATATTTTAGACTTGAACCTGACTTTGCTAAAATCTCCCAGCAGTGCCAGCACTGTTAAGACTTCAAAATAATTGTTGCAAGCAGCGATGAACGGGCCCTCGCTCCATGCGCGCTCACCTGTTACTTGCATGTCATATTGTAGTGTATGATGTGTAGAACACAAACTGTAAGTGTCATGGAAATCAGTTAAATCAGTTTGTCCGACTTCCTGTGTCCAGTGGAAATGAAAGTAGAATTTTAGCCAGATGTATATTCCAAGTTTGGTGAGTTTTGGGGTATGTTCAGGCCTCCAGAACTGTGCTTAAACACGTGGAAGAAAAATAATAATCCTAGCAGATTCAATAGGGCCCTTATGAAAAACATTGTTCCTCCAAATAGCATCCATTTGTACACTTGCAAGGCTTGTCAAATGCCTAAAGAGGCCAGGTAGAAGCCCACCATATAACCCCCTGATTCATCTAAGGATCTAATGCATTAAATGATTATTTTAACTTGACTTGGCTGATATGGTAGAGTAAAAAGATCCTTGCCACCAATGAATAACCAAACAAACAAACCTACGGTGGCCCACTTTAATAATGGATGTGTAGGTCAAAGTAGTTACAGATTCTGACTCGTCACTATCATGTAACTTCCTCAGGTGATGAAGATGATGGGTCTGAACAATGCTGTTCACTGGGTTGCTTGGTTCATCACTGGCTTTGTCCAGCTGTCCATTTCTGTCACCGCTCTGACAGCCATCTTGAAGTATGGTCGGGTATTGCTTCACAGTGATCCCTTTATCATCTGGCTCTTCCTCACCATCTATGCTGTGGCCACCATCATGTTCTGGTGAGATCTCATGGAGTCCCTCTCTTTCTGTGATGTAAGGAAACACTGTGCTCTCACCACAGGCTGAATGCACTTTCAGTCCTCAGTCTATGTCTACATAGGATGCATTCAGGCACAGTACTTAGTGTAGTTCAAGCCTTTGTCGAGGGATTGCTAATTTTGACTTGAATTTAATTTCATGAAACTACATGATGAAGAATCTAATGTAACTTCCCTTTGTTTTCCAGCTTTTTGGTGTCAGTAATCTACTCTAAGGCCAAGCTAGCTTCAGCCTGTGGAGGAATCATTTATTTCCTCAGCTATGTACCCTACATGTATGTGGCCATTAGGGAGGAGGTGGCCCATGATAAGATCACTGCCTTTGAGAAGTGCATCGCAGTAAGGCCTTTTCTCTTTTTTCAAACTTTTTCATGTTCAATGTGCCACTTATATTATTATAAATAACACAGATGATACTAGGTGAGTAATCACCGCTTCTTGTGTCTCCTACAGTCTCTGATGTCCACCACAGCTTTCGGTCTTGGCTCCAAGTACTTTGCGCTGTATGAGGTAGCAGGTGTTGGCATCCAGTGGCGGACCATCAGCCAGTCACCAGTAGAAGGCGATGACTTTAATCTGGGCCTATCCATGATGATGCTTATTATCGATGCTGGTGTTTATGGTGTGCTCACCTGGTACATAGAGGCCGTGCATCCAGGTATGAAATCATTACTTTCCCGATCCTCACCCTCCTGTTGTTATATATATTTTCAGATAGAATAGAGCAGTTTGTCACTCAGTTAGTTTGAAGGATGCTTCGTCGGCCGATCAATTCCCCTTAGTTAACTTAGTACGAGAGAATTTCAAATTGAAGTTCACATTTCCGTCAGGTCACAATACTTAACTTGGTAAGACAAATTAAACAGAACTTCGTTCTGGAAGAAACTTAAAAGTTGAAGGACTCAAAAGAAATCGATCGATGCAGTGAAAAATATAAAGTTACAAGAAATAACGAAATAACGAAATAATGTGTGAGCAACTTCTCTTAAGACATATGACATCCACTGTGACCCAGTAAAATAGTGAAAATAAGCATGTGAACTGGGAGTACATAAACAGACGGGGACAGAAACAAAGAAATACAACATTTATATGAGTGAATTCCTCTTCCTCTTGGAAATTATCATGAAGAACATTAACTTTCATGCAAATAACATTAAAACAAAGAGTAAATCATTTGTAAATACAATGCTAACCAAAATCAGGATTCTATAGAATTTCTTTCACTAATTGCAAAAAGACATGTCCTGATTACTCATCTTACACATGTAGCAATATGGAAGTAATTACACAAACATGGTCAGTAGATGGCAGTACTACCATGTAGCAGTAAAAACCTTAAGTAAATGACTCAGGCTTGGAAAGTGTTAGAACAACAACAAATGAAAAAAACAGTCACTTCATGCAGATTTTAAAGGGTACTGCAGAGGTAGAAGCATTTGATATTATTTTTATTTGGAATGCAGGACGATTTATGATCCTACTTGACTGCTCAGACTCCCCTGTAAAGAAAAGTGGGTAAATTTCAAAGTCCCATTTGCTTGTGTCAGGGCTGATAGGGATAGAAATTCACACTAGGGTGTCACCTGCCATCCGTTTGATGTCAGTGATCACAACCAATAACCAAACAGTCAATACCAATTCAAAGATGAGGTCTGAATTTTCCCGACAGCAGGACAGGTTTCATCTCTGTCCTGTGGGTGTGACAGTTGTCTTTTGGCCAATGTAATCCTACCAGACCTGTATTGTAAATTAGTTTGAAATGTTAAAAGCAGTTTTTCCTTGGAAGTGGGAAAGCCTTTCCCTTCTGGATCGCAGTATCAATGATGCGATCCAGAAGGAAAAAACAGTTTGTTTGAATGTACCTATGATGACATGCCCATGGAATGCAATCCTGCTGAGCTGTTTCCACTACAGTATCATAGTCATTATTCTGAAATATGCCATTCTGCATCAGTAGTACTTAAATAATTTAATGCAAATACTTTTGTACATTTACTCAAGTATAGTATTTATACACTGTGTTATTGCTATATATTGCTTGCTAATACAAGATCTCAGTACTCGTTACACTTCAATACTGTTCTTGTTCAGGGAGCACTTAAAATAAACTGGTGGTCTCTATTCTTCCTCTCATGCTGTAGCTTAGAGCAAATGTGTTTTTCCTCTCTTACAGGAATGTATGGGCTGCCCCGCCCATGGTACTTCCCTCTCCAGAGGTCATATTGGTCAGGCAGTGGACGCTCTGAGACCTGGGATTGGCCATGGTGTGGAGGCAGTTCTGCCAGGCTCAGTGTGATGGAGGAAGATCAGGCTTGTGCGATGGACCAGCGGAAGACTGGTACAGACAATTGATCATTTAGCATCTACCATCGACCATGTATCGCTTATATGCAGATTTTCTTTTTCTGCATAAACACACTCTCCTCTTACTCTAATTTATTATTTAACTTCTGACTTAAAACATTTTTGTTTATATCACAATTATTAACCCATAGAGGTGTGAATCTTTGGCAGACTCTATACAGTCTGATTCTTAGGTCTCCGATTCTATTCAAAATGGATTCTTGATTCAAAACCTACTTGTACTATAGAATGTGCAAGTGCTGCCCTTGCAGTTGAGTTCCTCCTTTTTCACTCCATCAAGATCACCATATAAACTTTGAGAAAATAGATTTTTTATGTTGTGAATTATGTAAATTGATTCCTAATCATCGAAGATCATTATTCCTATTTGAAGCAATTTTTACCCCACCCATATTGGCTAGCCAAATATGTTTGTTTGCTTTGCCTTCTGAGAGCTGCAGCTGGTTAGCTTATCTCAGCGCAAACACTGAAAACAGAGCAAAACAATTTATTAAAGGTTAATAAAATTGATTTTGTTGTGCTTGTAGCATTAAAATAATACATTTAAATGATTAAACATTGTCCCGGTTGCTCTGGACCATCCTCACAATGCTTTGTCAACAGATTTTATACAGACTTATCCTTCAGTAGACAGTCCTTCCAGAAAAATGCAGGGTTTTTTTGTGATTGTTGCGGGCAGAAATCCTTGATTATGCGGCACATTTTCTTAAAAAATGCGATGGAATATGCAGGATATTTATGCAATTTTATGCAATGAAATTGCGGGAACTTACAAAAACTGCCGTTTGATGAAAAAGAGAAAAAAAAGTGATTCCCCCAACACCCTGTTCTCACCAGGCTACTACCTTAACCCTTGAGGCACCTTAGGGTACCAAACGTGTACACTCTGCTTTTTTTACGTCTTTAATTCTCAATATCTCGGTCAGTTTAAATGCTAATTATATGAAACTTGGCCAGGATTAGTTTTTTATTAATACTTTTAAAATTCCATGATCACCTCTATTGTAAGATGTATAGATTAGGAGATTCGCATGTGTACCTACACTCTTTCACCTAAGGCCCGATTTGGACACATTGACTCCCATTATAACCACATATTTTTGATATACTGTGTTCCTGACATATTATAATGCTTTTCCCATGAATACCTAATAAATCTAAGCCTCTGCCTTCAAAATACAGGGAAAACAGGTTTTAGGTCTGATGACCCCCCTCAAGCCCCCAGGGGCAGCAGAGCTTTATCACATACAGTTTCAATGGAGGCCTGGTTCTCTTACTCTGCAAAATGCATGGCAATAAAAACACTGAACACCATAAAAATGGTCTTAGTTCATGGAAGTGATATAAAAGAGTGTGTATGTGTGTGTGTGTGTGTATGTGTTTGTGTGTGTGTGTGTGTGTCCGCATGTGTGTGTGTGAAATTTGAATAATCAAAGGCCAAATGAGCTGTTTGCTTTTTGCTTTTGCTGTTTGTTGATCAGCAGAGAGCCACCTCTCCTGTTGGATGTGTGGTACAGCATGTTTACACAGGTGCATGTTTGAAGTCTGTGAGAATAGTTTGCAGCCTTGTCTGGCTGGTCATTTCTCCAGCAGCCAGCCATGAAGAGAAACTAGAGGAGGCTCTTGCTGCAGTCTTGCAGTGAGAGTGAGCAGTATGTCACTGAGGTAGATGTTACCAGCAGTGAGGATTCATATGAAAACCAGGAGGGATCAGGGGAGGAACTCCTGCCAGGCACAGAGGGGTCCTTGGAGCCCTTGGAGGTCCTTGGAGGTCGTTGGAGGAGGACGAGGATGAAGAGGTGGTGGAGGAGGAGGAGGAAGAAGAGGGTGAAGAGGCAATGGAGGATGACACTTCTCCATGGAGAACCAAACATGGGAAACTCCTGTGGTCTCCCACACATAAAGAGTCTCTGCCATTCTTTCCCCCTCCTATCTTGACTGCAGGGCCGACGTACTACGCACTTGCCAGAATCAGCAGCACTGAGACTGCATTTGACCTTTTTTTCTCTGAGGACATCCTGCAGCTAATTATGCACTTCACCAACGTGCAGGGAGGAGGTCAGTAAATGAATGGATAGATTTGATTGAGGAGGAGCTGCAGGCCTACCTGGGGCTGCTGATATTAGCAGGCATGTTCAGGTCACAGCATGAGTCAACCAATGAGACAATGGGACAATGAGAAGGGATGTGCAATTTTTGTTGCAACAATGTCCCAGAAGAGATTTTTGCAGATCAGCCGTGTGGTTCGATGACAGACTGTCCTGGCCAGACCGCTGCACGAGAGACAAGCTGGCCCTGATCAAGGACCTGTGGAGCAGATATGGAGCACCCGCCTCCCTGAGCTGTTTAACCCAGGGAGGGACATATGCACTGATGAACAGCTGGTCCCTTTTAGGGGCCGCTGTTCATTCAGACCGTATATGCCCTCCAAACCTGCAAAGTATGGGTTGAAGATTTGGACTTTCTGTGACATGCAGACCACGTATGCCTGGAGGCTCCAAGTGTATACAGGGAAGCCTGCCTCAACACCTAGAGAGCAGAACCAAGGGATGCAGGTGGTACTTCAACTCACTGATGAGCTTGAGGGCCACACAGTCACCACCAACATTTTTTTTTACATCTTTTCCTCTCGCTGATGAGTTACAGAAGAGGAGGATGGCCCTGGTGGTTAGGTCCAGTAAACCTGAGTTCCCCCTGCAGCTGCTCAACATCAGACACAGAGAGGTGCTTTACTCTGTGTTTGCAATCACCCGCAACAGGACTGCTGTTTCTTATGTCCTGAAGAAAGGCAAGAATGTTCTTGTCTTGAAGTCAAGACAAGAATGTTCTTGTCTTGAAGTCAAGACATCGGGAGCCACAAGTCCAGGAATCTGGAAAACCAAAACCTCAGATCATCCTGGATTACAACAGATGCAAAGGGGCTTTGGACCACCTAGACCAAAAATAATAATGTATCCAAATCAGTGTTGTTATCAATTATTGACCCAGTCAAGGCTCTAATGAGCTCATCCTAAATATTCCACTTTGTACTTTATTTTTGGACAATATTCATATTTTGTGTTTTTCTCATTGATAAAATCAGGTGTTTTATGACATAAAGGGCATAAAAATATGAAAAAAAAGAATAAAAATATAAAAACCTTTATATCTATGGTTAGGTCTGAAGTTGTTGAAAAGATTTGATGCAGTGAAAGTGAAAAAAAATATTTATATATGACATTTTTATTACAATTTAATGAGGTACCATTTTGGGTCCCGAGGTTAAAACTTGTAAGTTTGTATAAAAAACTGTCATTGCTCCAAAAATAATAATGCATCAAAATCAATGTTGTTATCAATTATGGACCCAGTCAAGGCTCTAATAACCTCATCCTAAATATTCCACTTTGCACTTTATTTTTGGAAAATATTCATATTTTTTGTTTTTCTCATTGATAAAATCAGGTGTTTTATGACAAAAAGGGCATAAAAAAATGAAAAAAAATATAAAAAAACTTTATATCTATGGTTAGGTCTGAAGTTGTTGAAAAGATTTGATGCAGTGAAAGTGAAAAAAAATATTTATATTTGACATTTTTATGACCATTTAATGAGGGACCATTTTGGGTCCCGAGGTTAAAACTTGTAAGTTTGTATAAAAAACTGTCATTGCTCCAAAAATAATAATGCATCAAAATCAATGTTGTTATCAATTATGGACCTAGTCAAGGCTCTAATAACCTCATACTAAATATTCCACTTTGAACCTTGTTTTGGGAAAATATTAATATTTTGTGTTTTTCTCATTGATAAAAATCAGGTGTTTTATGACAAAAAGGGCATGAAAACATAAAAAAAACATTAAAAAATATAAAAAAACTTTATATCTATGGTTAGGTCTGAAGTTGTTGAAAAGATGTGATGCGGTGAAAGTAAAAGAAATTCTTTTTTTTTATGACATTTTTATTACAATTTAATGAGGGACCATTTTGGGTCCCGAGGTTAAAACTTGTTAGTTTGTTGAATAAACTCTCATTACTCCAAAAATAATAATGCATCAAAAGCTATGTTGTTATCAATTATGGACCTAGTCAAGGCTCTAATAACCTCATACTAAATATTCTACTTTGAACCTTATTTTTGGAAATATTCAAATTTTCTGTTTTTCTTATTGAGAAAACTCTGGTGTTTTTATGATTAAAAGGGCATAAAAACATAGAAAAACATAACAAAATCATAAAAACTTTATATCTATGGTTAGATCTGAAGTTGTTGAAGAGATTTGATGCGATAAAAGTGAAAAAAAAGTTTTTATATATGACATTTTTAGTACACTTTTATGAGGGACCATTTTGGGTCCCGAGGTTAAAACTTGTATGTTCATTTTAAAGGTGCCTCAAGGGTTAATGTAAGAGTCATTTCTTGTTATTTCCTATGATAAGCAGCATACTACATCACAGAAAGTGCTGGGAATATTTAAGTTCTCAGCTTGTTTTATTTCAGACCTTAATAAACACATGGCTCAAACTTACAAAACATTGATGAGTCAAACAAGTTCTGTAGCTTTACAAAGGGAATATGCTACAATGAAGAGAATGAATGAATGAATAAATAAAATATAAAAAAATAAAATGTGCTTCCTGTTTTACAGAGGTAGCTGTACAAAACAGACATCATCTGTTAAAATAAGTGCTTCCAATGCACAAAGTGCAATCTCTTACTGCAACGTAAATTTACATACTACTAATAGACGCGTTTTTCTGGAGGGACTGAGTAGAAAGTAGTTCCAGTGGGATCAGTCCACAGTGAAGTCTGGAAAATCAACAGGAACATTATTTTACGAGCACAACAAACTAAGTTCCATTCAATTCCATTGGGGGGATGAAATTAAATTGGCTGTGACAGGGGACCAAGTGGAATGACTACATCTATGCTCTGTGTCATATAACCCTTTTGACCATTCTGAATAATATATGTGTGTGTGTGTGAACGTACACACTCTAGTCTAGCATGTAAGTGACCACAAAATGATCATGTAAGAGATAGTGCTATTAAAACTAAAACTAAAATCATAGTGAGTGAGAGAGGTGGAAGTTTCTTTATATCTATTTTTATGTTTAAGAAATATCGTCCTACACCACTTATTTCTCCCTTTCTCATTTCTCCTCCAACCCCAGAGGAGATGCGGGGCATAGAGGAGGAGCCGAGCCACCTGCCATTGGTGGTGTGTATAGATAAACTGACCAAGGTGTACAAGACTGGCAGCAAACTGGCTCTCAACAAACTGAGCCTCAACCTCCATGAAAACCAGGTGGTCTCCTTCCTGGGACACAACGGGGCTGGAAAGACCACTACCATGTGAGGAGGACTAGTGTGTCTATTTGTGCATGATACAAGTAAACTCTGAAGATCAGTGTCGATCTGAAATACGCTTATATAAAAAAGACTGTTAATGTTATCCAACTGTGATGTGACCATCCTATAGTTTTATTCATCAGCTGGCGTACCCCGTTAAACTTCTCTTTAAAGACATGCCATCCCACCTTATATACACTGATTACACTAGTACAATGTTTTCAGAATTCAGTCAGTGAATTAGTTGTTACACCTGTCTGTCTGAATGATGCAGAGGTCCATGATATTGATGCATGCAACATACAGATCTTGCTTGAATTACCTGATACCAATGCTACTTCTATTGACTGCCTACACTGAATTGTGATAGGTCCATCCTGACAGGCTTGTTTCCGCCCACATCGGGCTCTGCCACCATATATGGTCATGACATCCGCACGGAGATGGAGCGCATACGTCAGAACCTTGGCATGTGTCCACAGCACAATGTCCTTTTTGACAAGCTGAGCGTGGAGGAGCATCTGTGGTTCTACTCCAGACTCAAAGGCATGGCTGAAGAAGACATACGCAAGGAGATGGACAAGTCAGTACAAGAGCACTGCATTTCACTTAATCCTTCAGTCATTTGCTTGTGGCATTCAGACGGATATAATAAAACATTATTATTGTTATTATTATTATCATTATTATTATACACTATATATGCTGAGTTGTCCTCCATAATACTTAACTACCATTGATGACAGAACATGATCCATGCAGAACTCGAGAGGTACCAGTAGTTGCCTCACAACCAGTATCTTTCTACAAGCTGTCATTCCTAACCTGCCAGCAATTTTTAGGGGGGGCACAGTATTGAATGTTTGTATTGGAATGGAATTATTAAAATATAATTCATGCATTCATTGTAATGCTTTGGGGCCACACAAATTATTTTCACTTCCATTACTCTGCTTTACATCAGATGCCTTTATAAGAAAACAAGGTCTCTTTTGTGTTCCCCTGTTTATTCATTCAAAAAAAACATTTTTTACATGTTTTCTTCATAAAATCATTTATGAAGCAAACATTGAATCAGCACTACAAGGGTCAATGTATCCTCACCACTCTGCTGCTCTGTTTCACTTTTCTAACACAAACTCACTTTCATTCATTCATTATTTCCTGTTGCTTTCACGTTCACATTTTTACTGTAAACTACTGTAGTTGAAGCTCAATGGAATATATTAAATAATCTGGATTACTGAGTGAATGAAGATTTCTCTGTTAAACAGAAAAACTGGGAGACATGACACCATGTTGCACTGATGAAATGTACATTATACTGACTTCATTGTATTAGCTTTAATGGTGCAGATAACAGGTTATACTGAAGTTGTACAGCTATAGTCATAGACACTGATATGGATGTTTGTATCATCTCTCCAGCGATAAACACATTGCTTTGCTCTGTGTGTGTTTGTGTGTGTCACCAGGATGATTGTTGACCTGGAGTTATCAAACAAACGCCATAGCTTAGTGCAGACGTTGTCCGGTGGGATGAAGAGGAAGCTGTCTGTGGCCATCGCCTTTGTTGGCGGCTCCAGGGCTGTCATCCTGGACGAACCCACGGCAGGCGTTGATCCCTACGCTCGCAGGGCCATCTGGGACCTCATCCTCAAGTATAAACAGGGTGAGTGGAGGCTTAATACTAGAGGAGAATTTTGCATCATGCTCCAGAAACTATTTTCAAAATTTCTCATTGCAATCTGTTTTAGTTTTGAAGAAAAGAAAGTTGTAGCCCACTAAGAGACATAGATTTTTTTGTCTTGTTACTATCAGCGCTTGCTTCAGCAAAACTGCTTTAACTTCAGGCATCTGCTGTATAAAACATGTCCCTCAGTAACCCAACATCTTTGCATATCAAAGAATTCCTTGGCTTGGTCTTAATTGCAGAGGACAAGGCCGCCTGTGGTCGTACTCTGCATAAAGACGAAGAAACATTTAGACCTTGATCACACCAAGTCTCATCACCACAGATGCAGCTGCTTCAAAAATGTTTGGAAATGTGTGTTGGGCACACAGCATGGTGCGCCTGTGGGGCACTGCTTCGTGTGCAACTGGGTGAGCTATTGTAACTAAAGGAAAAATGGAGAATATTTCACCTTCTAAAAACCTCTACAAAAACATAAACAACACAGCGCGTAACGCAAGAGTGCATACAAGGTGCTGTTTTTGTCTTGTTGTGTTGTTGAAAACTGCAGGACATGTCTTGGACATGGTTTTATATCGTGGTTATTGCACAGTCCATATCAAGCTATTCAGTGAAAGTACACTTCCTGCCTTTTTTTGTTTTGACGTTAACTGTCATGCAAGACCACCTGCTGTATTTGTATAGAGAGTATTTGAATGTGTGTTCTGCCTCTGCCCCAGGCCGCACCATTCTGTTGTCCACCCACCATATGGATGAAGCTGACCTTCTGGGAGATCGCATTGCCATCATCTCACATGGGAAGCTCAAGTGCTGTGGCTCGCCTCTCTTCCTGAAGAGCACCTATGGAGACGGATACAAACTGACACTGGTCAAAAAGCAGAGTGAAGGCCGAGGTGTGTGAACACACATATATATGTGTGAATCCTGAGTGGCTTGTGTTCTCACCTTACCCACCAGTAAGGCTATTGGACTGTAAATCATCAACATATTTAAATAATTCAGATAATTCGTACATTTCTGTATTTATGGTGGTTTATGTGACAAATGTCACCTGTTGCACATATTTTTATTCAACACTGCATGGTGTGTGTCAGTTATTTGGTAGCCAGACCTGAGGACCTAAACTTATGTGTCAGTGGTCAGGGGAGCGAAGGGGAAGAAATTATATTACGATATTAAATGATTTAATAAGATATTTGTGCTAACCGATTAGTTATTTAGCTGACTGCATCAGTCTGATCTACTGGGTCGTTCGGCCAGTTAGTACCTTATTAGATGGCTGTAATGAAACCAAACCAGAGTCCTGCTTCTGAGGACAAAGAAAATCCTCAACCTACACTTACTGTATTTCAAACAATTCCTACTTCTGCTTCTTTATCAAATGTTTTCTGATAACACAGTATTGCCAGTGGTAGAAGAAGTACTCAGAGTTTGTAGTGAAACAAATGTATTGAAATTTATTGAAAATGTATGGTACAGGATATATCAGTTTAAAGGTCCCATATCATAAAAAATGCTCCTTTCGTTCCTTACGTAACGAAAGGAGTCATTATCATAGGCTGGCCTCCACTGCGTGGTGATAGGAGATATCAGAGAGGGGGGCGTCCATCCCCCGTGGTGAAGTTCGGTGTGTCCAGCGGAGAGACAGCAGTGTTTTGCAACGTTGTCGCTCAGAGCTAGACACGCAATTTGTGACGGAGCGCCTTTGAACGCCCGTCACTCCCTGACCGGCGCGCTCTCTCTCTCTCAGAGAGTGCCGGTGCCGGGAGCGCACGCTGCGCTCTCATTGTTCCGGCGGAGCCAAGCTCCGTCCAAACTGTTTCTCACAGACCGCATCTTGCAGTCCAGCAGTGACACAAACTTTCTCCCATTTCCCTGAACTCTGTTTGCCCGCCGTAGGTCGTCGAGGGTGCACACTCGGCGCCTACGCAACACACATACACATACACACACACACACATACACATACACACACGCTCACCTGCTGTTGCTGCAGAGGTCTGTCTCGGGTTCACGGCCCGAACCGAGGCAGTTCCGGATCGCAACATAAATAGCGCTGGTTGGCGCGCTTCAATGGGTCAGCTGACCGCGGACTATACCAATATTATGGTTTATGATGAATGTATGGGGAATTGAGGTTATATGGAGGGTTGTTAGTGCCACATACTGAAGTGAAAGTTAATGGGGTTTTTGTGTTTGGGTATTCTGTTTCCCTGTTTATGTGTTGAAACCCCTGTGCTGTGATAATTGGTTTGCCCGGGGGAGGGGCCAAGGGGGTATTTAAAGGAAGCTCAGCTCACTTGAGGGGAGCATTCGGCTGAGAGGCATGTGGGTCCTAATCGCTGCTGTGAATCCTGTAAATATTTTTGCTCGTCATCCTATTGTAAATATTCCTGACACTTTGCATTGCCACCTGTGGGTATTTATCTTCGGTTTTGGTGTAAATAAAAAATCACCATACTAAAGTTTGCCGACTGGGCCATCATCTGTCCATCTCAAAGTGCGAACCCCGACACAATTGCTCTGTTGTTGGTTGTAATAATCAACATAAGTGCCTATATTCTGTCCCAGCTACAAAAGAACAGACGAGACAGTGGTTGTGTTTCATTTTTAAGGACAACATGCCGGCTGCTGATCGTGTTAGCTTGTATGTGTGTGCTTACCACTTACATTGGCTTACCACAAGTATCAGTCCCAACCATACAGGACCCAGCAACTGCACCCGAGCCACCGATAAGTGTCGCCGCGGTTTGATAGTATTTACAGTTTCCGATGAGTATGGTGAAGTCAGCTGGAAATTGGCTAACTAGTTAGCTCCACTTCGGTCCGCTATGCAATGGCGTTTGAAGCGAGTTTAATGTTAATAAAATTACGAGGGAGCTTGGTTGTCACAGTAAAAAGTCTGGAAACATGTGCAGACTGGAGACAGAGACGATGCTAACAGTGTCCAAGAGTTTGGAGACTGTGTTGGAGACAAACACAGCTTTCGCTAGTTGTTAGCCATTAGCTACATGGTAGTAACTGTAACAACACATACAAACAAGCTAACATTATTCAGCCACACTGACCATTCTGAAATGTCCTGCTGCAGCCACAGAGTCTGTGCTTCTTCCAGAGCCTCTCCTTCTGGGTCCGATTCTGGGTCAAACTGGTATGGTTTTAACGAAAAAATCTCCGCGAGCCATAGTGTTACATCCACCATAAACATTAGCGTATGCTACCGTTAGCATAAGGGGGTTTCTCTCTCTGAGAGTGACTAGCAGGCAAAGCTCCCCAAGTAGGCGTTGACAGACGGAGCTCATTAGCATTTAAAGGTGCAGGCACAGAAACAGATTGCTGTGAACAGAGCTCAGCAGAGCGACTTTTAGACAGCTGAAGTTCAGTGAGTTCAGCTGGAGTGTTTGGGGCAATACATATCGAATACAGAGTTGTTGGACCTCTGACAGCTGTGTGAAATTGATGAAAAACAGTATAATATGGGACCTTTAAAACCACATTAAATGTATACAAATCAAAAGAACTATTTTCAGTCCATCCCCATGATTGGCTGTGTTTTTCAGTGGCAGAACGGTTTTCTTTTCCTTCCCTGTCTGACTCTTTTTGTGTTTTCCTTTCATCCTTCAGGCCAGGGCAGCCAGCTGCAGCCTCCTTCATCTCTGTCCCCGTCCTGCTCTCTGTCGCCTTGCTCAGAGGCCCGGGTCACCCAGTTTATTCGCCAGTTTGTGGCATCGTGCCTGCTGGTATCCGACTCCAACACTGAGCTGTCATATGTCCTACCATCTGATGCTGTCAAGAAAGGCTGTTTTGAGAGACTGTTCCAGGTATTCAAGTATCCTTGTTTATTTTATTTATTCCAAAATGTAATTGGAGTTTATTCCTCTTGAGATAAACCATCTTGTTTCTGAGGGGGACACAAAACATAAACCTTTACAAACATTTAAACAAACAACAATGGCACACATCCCAAATCACACCCACTGCATCATCAAGTCATCAAGTGTCATTAAGATAAATAATAACATAAAATAAAATAAAATGAAAAATAACATTATGCCAAAATAATACGCCTACTTATGAACTGGAAAAGAAGGTAAACACAAGAACACTTAGATTTGAGGTAAACAAACAATGAAGGAGAAGAATCAAAAAAAGAAGGAGAAACCAGTCTGAGTGAGCGAGCCACATTGTTCCAGTCCCATGAAATCTTAAAATCATGTCTCCCAATTTTTTTAAGATTCTGTCCTCAATAAAACAAAAACGTTGAGCATGCCTGAGTGAATATGGTGATCTGAATAAAACTTAAAGCTGTTTTAAGTATAGAGGATAGTTAAAATAAAGATCTGAAAACAAAGGGCAGCCAATGAAAATGTATCCTAGAGTGAAGTAGTAGCCATAACTCAATGATGCATGTGCCTAGGACACAAATTTAAGAACATTATTATAAACTACATTTAAGGGGAAAATATGTGAATCAGTAGTGTACTGGTGATGATGTCATCAGAATAAATGATGGTAAATAAAGCTATTGTACAATTTGTTTTCTTACTTATAAAAAAGTAAGGTAATGGTAAGGTAAAAGTAACTGACCTACATAGCATTCTGGGCCAGCATTTTATTTCTAATACAGTCAATACGGGGATTAGGGTAAGTACCCAGTATATAAATGTTGTGACTGCGGTAAAATTATTAATTGCCAATTCAGCAAATGAATGATTCAGATTATGTCCAACAGCAAATAACAACAAGACTTCTGCTTGTTTAAACAGAGTTTAAAAAGGGCATCTTCAGACTGGCATGTTTCACTTTTTTCAGCATTCTGTGTTGAAGATTCACCTAAACCTGTCCAGTGTGTCCTATAATTTAATACTGAACACAGGCTGTCATTTGAATATAACACCATACAAAACCATTTAGATTTTACTCAGCATTAATCAAACCCTCAGAACTTCATTAAAATTCAAGTGAAGACCCCAAAGTTTTCAAAGATACCAAATCTGAATACTCTGATTTTTTTTTATTGAATGGTGCAACCATAAAACATTTTGTGGTTTTGTGGCTCATAAACTATTTGTCCCATCACCTGAAACAAAACCATTTCATACAACATGACAAATTCATGGCCAAGCAAAGTGAAACTACAGAAAATTGTCCTTTTGATTGATTGATGCCCTTTCCATGATGATATGCAAACACACAGCTTGTTCAAGTTTACACAAATGCTGTATCCAGTGGTTTTTACACATCTATAAAACAAAAAGGGTATGGGCTATATCAACATTTGCACATATTTTTTCAACCTTGCAAGTTAGCACAGTGTCCACACTATGTGGCCTCATCAGCAGAGCTACACACAGAACAGACAAAAAAGGTTCACGTTGACACCTGCTAACACTTGGCCAAAGTTTAATCGGCTAATTCATGTTACACTGTAGAGAAACACTCTTTTGTTTTTTGTCCTTCCAGGCTTTAGAGCAGAGCTTGGACAGCCTGGCCTTGACCAGCTTTGGGGTGATGGACACCACCCTGGAAGAGGTCTTCCTCAAAGTGTCTGAAGAGGACCTGTCTCTGGAGAACAGTGACGCCGGTGAGACCATTTTTCCTCCCGTGTCGTCAAAGAGCTGATCAGCTCAACAAAGATTGTGGCCCAACAAAAATTGATTTCTGCAAAATGTTCACTGTCTGAATAAAAATGATAAAACTTTTTAAATGAATTATTTTGCTCCACACTGAGATGTTAATATCTCACTGTCTCTCACTGTCGGTCCCTGGGCAGACATGAAGGGTTCGCCAGGGGGAAGCTCCGTCGGGAAATCTTCAGTGGAATCAGCAGGCCTGGGGGGCCCACAGGGTGAGACTGGAACTTCAGCAGAGATTGAGAAGCCGGAGGTGGAGCTGAGTAATCTGATGATGTGCTCGAGGCTGAGCCAGAGCCAGTCGTCCTTGAAATCTACCTCGTCCATCGGCTCAGTGAGGGGGGATGAAGGGGGACTCTACGCAGACTTCTATGGAGATTACTGTCCACTCTTTGACCATGGACAGGAGTCTGACTCAGCCAGCCTAAGGGGTAAGATAACAGGATGACAGGTGTGCTGTGTCAGTTATTAACTGTTGTCCTGAGTCGCTGAGCCTATTGACAGCTGCAGCCAGAGATATTGGTTGATCCAGCATGATGTACATGTTTTTAACTTCAGTGCTCACATTGGGTCTAATGCGACATCTCCTATGAACAGACCAGTTCTTAAGTGGCATGTGCAAGTAATTAAGGAGAACTTGTGGCACTCAAATAGTTTCTTTTATTTTTATTCTTTTCTATTATTTATCTTTGGACTTAGAATATTACTAAAATAAAGATGAAATAAAGTAAAAGGTAAGGACAGTTAGCACAGCGCCATTCCGTTCATAAGTTAAGATGGTTATGATAGTTATATGAAATGGCCAGAGGTGATCACTGAAATCTAGGTGTTTTCAATTGAATGCACTTTTTATTCAAGTTTCTGAGATCCATCCATCCATTTTCATCCGCTTATCCGGTGCCGGGTCGCGGGGGCAGCTGCCTGAGCAGGGACACCCAGACCTCCCTCTCCCCGGATACCGCCTCCAGCTCTTCCGGGAGGACCCCAAGGCGTTCCCAGGCCAGCTGGGCGACATAGTCACACCAGCGTGTCCTGGGTCTTCCTCGGGGTCTCCTCCCGGAGGGACATGCCAGGAACACCTCCCGAGGGAGGCGTCCCGGGGGCATCCGAAACAGATGCCCGAGCCACCTCAGCTGGCTCCTCTCGATGTGGAGGAGCAGCGGCTCTACTCTGAGCTCCTCCCGGGTGACAGAGCTCTTCACCCTATCTCTAAGGGAGCGCCCTGCCACCCTGCGGAGGAAACTCATTTCGGCCGCTTGTATCCGGGATCTTATTCTTTCGGTCATGACCCAAAGTTCATGGCCATAGGTGAGGGTCGGAACGTAGATTGACTGGTAAATCGAGAGCTTCGCCTTTCGGCTCAGCTCTCTCTTCACCACGACGGACCGATACAAAGACCGCATTACTGCGGCCGCTGCACCGATCCGTCTGTCAATCTCACGCTCCATCCTTCCCTCACTCGTGAACAAGACCCCAAGATACTTAAACTCCTCCACTTGAGGCAGGAACTCTCCTCCCACCTGGAGGGAGCAGGCCACCTTTTTCCGGTCGAGAACCATGGCCTCGGATTTGGAGGTGCTGATTCTCATCCCAGCCGCTTCGCACTCGGCTGCAAACCGCCCCAGGACATGCTGGAGGTCCCGGCTCGAAGGAGCCAACAAGACCACATCATCCGCGAAAAGCAGAGATGAGATCCATTGGCTCCCGAACCAGATCCCCTCCGGCCCGTGGCTGCGCCTAGAAATTCTGTCCATAAAAGTAATGAACAGAACCGGTGACAAAGGGCAGCCCTGCCGGAGTCCAACATGTACTGGGAACAGGTCTGACTTACTGCCGGCAATGCGAACCAAGCTCCTGCTCCGGCAGTACAGGGACCGTACGGCCCTTAACAGAGGGCCCCCGACCCCGTACTCCCGGAGCACCCCCCACAGTATGCCACGAGGGACACGGTCGAATGCCTTCTCCAAGTCCACAAAACACATGTGGACTGGTTGGGCAAACTCCCATGAACCCTCGAGCACCCTGCGGAGGGTATAGAGCTGGTCCAGTGTTCCACGGCCAGGACGGAAACCGCATTGTTCCTCCTGGATCCGAGGTTCGACTATCGGCCGAATTCTCCTCTCCAGTACCCTGGAATAGACTTTCCCGGGGAGGCTGAGGAGTGTGATCCCCCGATAGTTGGAACACACCCTCCGGTCCCCCTTTTTAAATAGGGGGACCACCACCCCGGTCTGCCAGTCCAGAGGCACTGTCCCCGACTGCCACGCGATGCTGCAGAGACGTGTCAGCCAAGACAGCCCCACAACATCCAGAGACTTGAGGTACTCAGGGCGGATCTCATCCACCCCCGGTGCTTTGCCACTGAGGAGCTTACGGACTACCTCAGTGACTTCGGCTTGGGTGATGGATGGGTCAACCTCTGAGTCCCCAGCCTCTGCTTCCTCTATGGAAGGCGTGTCAGCGGGATTGAGGAGATCCTCGAAGTATTCCTTCCACCGCCCGACGATGTCCCCAGTCGAGGTCAACAGCTCCCCACCTCCACTGTAAACAGTGTTGGTGGAGGACTGCTTCCCCCTCCTGAGGCGCCGGATGGTTTGCCAGAATTTCTTCGAGGCCGACCGGTAGTCCTCCTCCATGGCCTCCCCGAACTCTTCCCAGACCCGAGTTTTTGCTTCCGAGACTGCCCGTGCTGCCGCACGCTTGGCCTGCCGGTACCCGTCAGCTGCCTCAGGAGTCCCCCGGGCCAGCCAGGCCCGGTAGGACTCCTTCTTCAGCTTGACAGCAACCCTTACTTCCGGGGTCCACCACCGGGTTCGGGGATTGCCGCCGCGACAGGCACCGGAGACCTTACGGCCACAGCTCCGGACAGCCGCGTCAACAATGGAGGTGGAGAACATGGTCCATTCGGACTCAATGTCCCCAGCCTCCCTCGGGATCTGGTCAAAGCTCTCCCGGAGGTGGGAGTTAAAGATCTCCCTGGCAGAGGGTTCTGCCAGACGTTCCCAGCAGACCCTCACGATACGTTTGGGTCTGCCAGGTCTGTCCAGCTTCCTCCCCCGCCAGCGGATCCAACTCACCACCAGGTGGTGATCAGTTGACAGCTCAGCCCCTCTCTTCACCCGAGTGTCCAAGACATACGGCCGGAGGTCAGATGACACGACCACAAAGTCGATCATTGATCTCCGGCCTAGGGTGTCCTGGTGCCACGTGCACATATGGACACCCTTATGCTTGAACATGGTGTTTGTTATGGACAAACTGTGACTAGCACAGAAGTCCAGTAACAAAGCACCACTCGGGTTCAGATCGGGGAGGCCGTTCCTCCCAATCACTCCCCTCCAGGTAACACTGTCATCGCCCACGTGGGCGTTGAAGTCCCCCAGGAGAACGACGGAGTCCCCGGTTGGAGCACTCTCCAGTACCCCTCCCAGGGACTCCAAGAAGGCCGGGTACTCTGCACCGCTGTTCGGCCCATAAGCCGAGACAACGGTGAGAGCCCTATCCCCGACCCGAAGGCGCAGGGAAACGACCCTCTCGTTCACCGGGGAGAACTCCAACACATGGCGGCTGAGCTGGGGGGCTATAAGCAAGCCCACACCAGCTCGCCGCCTCTCGCCGCGGGCAACTCCAGAGTAGAAGAGAGTCCAGCCTCTCTCAAGGAGTTGGGTTCCAGAGCCCAGGCTGTGCGTGGAGGTGAGCCCGACTATTTCTAGCCGGTACCGCTCAACCTCCCGCACCAGCTCAGGCTCTTTCCCCCCCAGTGAGGTGACATTCCATGTCCCCATGGCTAGAGTCACCATCCGGGGATTGGGCCGCCGGGGCCCCCGCCCACGACCGCCACCCATATCCCTCTGCACCGGCCCCGTCTGAACCCTCCCGCGAGTGGTGAGCCCACGGGAGGGCGGGCCCACGTTGCTCGTTCGGGCTGCGCCCGGCCGGGTCCCGTGGGCAGAGACCCGGCCACCAGGCGCTCGCCTGCGAGCCCCAACCCCAGGCCTGGCTCCAGGGTGGGGCCCCGGTGACGCCGATCCGGGCGACGTGCACGTCCTTGGTCTTGTTTTATTCATCAGGGGCGAGTGAACCGATCTTAGTCTGACCCGTCACCTAGGACCTGTTTGCCTTGGGAGACCCTACCAGGGGCATTAAGCCCCGGGCAACATAGCTCCTAGGATCATTCGGGTGCTCAAACCCCTCCACCACGATAAGGTGCCGGTTCAAGGAGGAGTTGTATCATAATTAATATGATTCAATGAAGGACCATGGCGACATATTACATAAAAACCCTGAACTAGAGAAGCTTGGTTCAGTACTGTGCACCCTACTACTGGAATGAACTGCAAAACAAACTAAACAGAGAGGAACTCATAAGTTGGAGGGACTACAAGGTTTTAGAGATAATTTGAGATATTATTCATGTGTTTAAAGGTTTATTGTGTGGTTGGCGTCTGCTTTCTCTGACTGTCCAGCTGCAAAGTTGTTTATATGTTGATTTTTCTCTGTTGTAGAAGAGATCTTGTTTTCACCTAGATCTCTCCCATAAACAGTTTTAACAGTGAGCAAAATTTGCACTGCAAAATGTGTTTCGTCAAGTCTGCAAAGTTATCCAGACAGGCTGACATGCACTTTAACTGTTACTCATTTCATTATTAATCCATTTTCTCTTTTTCATCTGATGTTTCCTTCACCTCCAGGTGATGCAGAGAACCCCTCGTCCCCAGAGCCAATGGTGCTGGAGGGGCAGGGCAGCTTCAAGCTGGACGGTTGGTGGTTAAAGTTAAGTCAGTTCCATGGCCTCATCGTCAAGAGGTTCCACTGTGCCAAAAGGAACACCAAGGGACTTTTCTCTCAAATCCTCCTACCAGCCTTCTTCGTCTGTGTGGCCATGACCGTGGCTTTATCTGTGCCTGAGATTGGTGAGATTTTACTCATTCGGGTATCAGTTTTTGTTCCTGCTGCTCAGGAGAAAGAGAATCGCTATCTATAGAGTGTTTAGTACTGTTATGAACAGCTCACGAGGAAAAGGGATCGCAACATAAAGTATCTTATTAAATCAAATGATTGGTCTGTTCTACTGGGTCATTTGGACAGTTGTCCCTTATTAGATGGCTGTAATGAAACAAAACCAGAGTCCTGCTTCTGAGGATAAGGAAAATCCTCAAACAATTCCTACTTTTGCTTCTCCATCAAATATAATGTGTCCTGATAACACAGTATTGCCAGTGGTAGAAGAAGTATTCAGAGTTTGTAGTGAACAAATGTACTGAAATTTATGGTACAGGATATTCCAGTTTAAAAACCACATTACATTCATTATTACAATTCAGATATATAATGATACCAAATGTCCTTTGATGACCTTTGTATGGAATGATTTTAAGGAATTCTCTCTTAACTTATACCTATTATTCCAAACATAGATGATAGGCTCAGCGATGATATTATTTATTCCATTAACAAGCTTATAGACCTCAATCATGTCACCTCTATGTATTCTGTATACAAGAGCTGGTAATCCTAATTTTCTTGACCTCTTCATATGACATCATTTTTAGGCTTGAGATTAATTTAAAATCTCACCAAAGACTTATAAAATATAAAAAATATTTCTTAACATACTTTTTTTTTTTTTATTGCGCCATCATAGAATTTGCTTTAGATTTTTGTGAAATACATTCAAGTGAACCATCCATCACTACACCTACAGTATGTTCTTTTCCTGCCTCCACGTTCTAAACCACAAGTTCTCTAATTGTAATAATAATAATAATGTTAATATTAATCATGTTATCTACCAGTGACTGGATCTTCAGACACAGGTATCTTTATATTACCTGTACCTTATACCTTACCTGTGTCACCTGAGACACATTCACTGCAATCTCCATTTCAGTAATTGTGAGACTGCTAGCAGTAACACAATGACAACAACACACACACACACACACACACACACACACACACATAGTTCTGTTAGGACCCAAATGCAGAGAACAGAGACAGGAAGTAGTGAAGTAAGGATTTATTGATACAAAGTGCTTGGGATGTCCCGATCAGGTTTCTTGTACCCCAATCCCAATCCGAGGCCTTTAATATTTAGTAGCTGCCGATACCGAGTCCTGATCTGATACTTTGCCTTAACTAATATTTTCCTTGATAATACAGCTGCATTAAGAAAAAAACGTACCTGTATCCAAGCTGTTCCTTAATAGTTTTTTTAATTTTGTTGAAACAATGTATATACTTTCATATGGCTCTTTCTTATTCTGCTGTGACAGTAGACCCTCGTGTACAGCCAGTTGAAGTGTGTGTGAGACACAGCCCCCCTTGGTACTTCCATATCAACCATTGCTATTTTTTAAATTCCTTATGTTGTCACGTAAAATTACGTGGAAGCGCTGTTGGCCTATTTCACACGCGTTCAGAATCTCCTCGATTGCCTGTTTTACATGCTCTGCTGTATGAGACCCACGAAACTAGTGCGCATACCAGCACGTTGCTTTCTAATTTAAGTTTTTTCCACACTGCAGACATTTTATCCACAGGTTTGCAAGAATAACGTTACGTGCGAGTTCTGCCACAAATTGTGCTCTGATGTAAAAAAATCCTTGGGCTGAGGCGTAGGTTTGGGCTGGAACGCTGATAGTGAAGAGACCAGGTAGATAAAGCTGTGGGTAAAGAGTTGATCTGATTCAGGTGTGCCAGGGTCATGTGAGGGGGAAAGGAGGAGGGAAAGGAGAAACAACCAGGCTGCCACAGTAGCACCATGGCACATTGTCACTAAATGCTGATGCTGTGCGTACTTTTAAAAAATATAGAAAACCCTAAAGTTGTTGATGAACCTCTATGCTTATGTTTTTTTTACAGGAGATTTACCACCCTTGATCTTGTCCCCATCTCAATATCATAACTATACCCAACCGAGAGGCAACTTCATCCCCTATGCCAATGAAAACAGACCCCAGTACAGGTAAGATGACATTTGTTCGAAGACATGGTGGTCTTGGCAGTGATAAAGCCACAGAAACTGAGGGTCAGGCTTATAGAAAGGACAAGTGTAAAAAAGAAGGATGGTCGGCCAAAGCAACATGATAACACATAGCTGGTTCTAACATGTCCAAGCTCAACAGCTTCAAAATGAAGACACATGCCTTGAAATGATAATATTCATCATGTTCACCATGTTAATTTAGCTAACTTAGTTTAGCATTAGCATGCTAACATTTGCTTATTTACTTACGTGAAGATGATGTTTATTCATTGTCAATAAAAACACTTTGACTTGCAAACCTATTGCAGACAGGATTTAAAAAAAAACACTTTTTACATTTTGTGTAACAGATGATATTTGCACTCACACACTCAATCCAATCTGCACAGGTTCTTTTTGATTATCTTTGGCAGATTTATGGGTATGTAAAGAGATTGATATCTCCCTGACTCCTCTGTTAGGGCAGGACAGATTACACCAATATTCTATGGAATGCTGTAATTTCAATCCCCAGTATAGCTATAACCAAGGTCTAACTAATGATGAATCGACTGCATTTATATAGCCCTTTTTTTAGTCTATGACTACTCAAAGTACTCTACAATACATTCATCCATTCACAAACACATTCATACACTGATGGCATACATGGTGCTGACCTGCTTATCAGGAGAGAGAGCGTTTCTTTTCAAAGTGCCTCATGGAATTTCTGTGCTTAGTTATTCCCACATAACCTCACACCCATTGACACTGACATATACATATATTTTACACACACGTTTTTTCAATTGAGCCATTTGGGGTTCAGTATCATGTCCAGGGACTCATGGAACCACGACCCTCCATTCCCTGTTCCATTAGTGGATGACCCGCTCCACCGTCAGAGCTGCTGCTGCCTGAATGTAACTAAGGCCACTGAAATAACCCATTATTTGAAAAGCACACAGTATATTTTGGAATAGACTGTCTTTGTGATGATCTATAACCATTGTAGAATCTTAAAATAGCATTGCTGTCCTTCCTTCTCAGGGGTAAGCTGTCACCAGATGCCAGCCCGCAGAAGATCATCAACACCCTCCGTCTGCCCTCAGGTGTTGGTGCTACCTGTGTCCTCAAAACCCCCTTCAACAGCACCCTGGACCAGCTGGCCCAGACCCTCAACCCCAGCGCCAATAACTCCAAGACTCTGGCTGCTCGCTACTTTGACTCCATGTGTCTGGACTCCTTCACCCAGGGGGTCCCCCTCTCCAACTTTGTACCCCCGCCTCCCTCACCAGCACCCTCGGATGACCCTGACCCTCGCTTTGAGGATGGACTCTGGAACTTCACTGTTGCTCCTCCGACCACAGTCCATGGTGAGTCTGTCTAATAAAGCTGATAAACCACTTTCATATATGCAACCCACTTAAATGTGTATTTTTTAAACTAAAGACCATCTTGTTATGGTCATGTTGAAGCCCAACCCATGAGTACTTGATAGTGATTACATAAGGTCATGCACATCTTCATACTTAGCTTTCATATTGATCTGAACCAAACTGTGAAATTTCGTCACTGTTTAACAGTTGGGACATTATCACGATGACAAAATCTGTCCACAGACAGACAGACAGACAGACAGACATGCCTCTGTGGTAGTTCCTGCTACAATAGGTGTCTCCAGGACCACCTTTCACAACTGAGACACACACACTCACTCACAAGGTGTCGCTGTTGCGGCTGTTTAATACATTTTAGAGTTCACATTGAAATATTGCCACTCTTTATATACCAGCTGTACCGTATTAAAAAGACTGGTGCTGCAGTATTGGAGTCCTCTGGAACATATATATTACAATATGAAATAAATACAATGTAGACCCTGCTTTGCTTAATAAGTTGGTCAAGAATTATTTTGTTGAGAACTACAACATAACGAGTCTACCGAACCTATAGCGTAACATCCCCGCCCCCCTCCTCCTGCCCTCTGCCTCCCTCTCCGTCCTCCGTTCCCCACTCGCTGCAGTTGGCGCTTAGAAAGGTAAACTGTGTGTGTGTGTGTGTATTTTAGCCTTTATATATATCCATTGCAGATAGAGCAGGCCTGTATATAAGGAGGACTGTGATTATTTATACAGTTTAAACATGTAGCCAACAAATCTTTTGCAGCAAGTTTTGCAACCACTGTCATGGCAGATGAGGGAGACGAAGACAGGGAGGGACAGGGCAGCAGACCTGCCAAAAAGAAGAGGGTCCATGTCCCCCAGAAGTTTTTGAATAAATATCAAGAACAGTGGCCATGCTTGTGACCTGCGTCTATATTTTCTTTATTAAAAGTATTGTAATCAAAAATATAGGTTTTATTGTTTTTTTATAACCGATTTCCAGCCAGTGAATGGGGAAATTACTGCATGCAAAGCAATAGAGTTGCAAAAGTCTGCGAAAAAAAGCCGCACAACACAAGTGGTACCCAAAATATTTTGACAAGGTTGGCAGGTCTGTTAAAGTTACATCTTGGCATAGTTCTGAGAGAAACCAGACTGAAATTAATCAAATATGTTGTTTTCCTCATCATTCAATATCAGCCATAAAACTATTGTGAATCTTGTTATTTCCACCTGTGCTCAGAGCCGGTGACGTCTCCTACCACCCTCCCCCTTTCTGTCCATGAGCCAGTGCGTTGCACCTGCTCCATGCAGGGGACAGGCTTCTCCTGCCCCAGTGGGGTTGGAGGGCGGCCCCCCCTTATGAAGGTGGTGACAGGTGACATCCTGGTGGACATCACAGGTCGCAATGTCTCTGAGTATCTTCTCTTCACATCCGACAGACTGCGCCTGCACAGGTAGGAATGCTAGGGGTCCTTTCATTAAGAAAGCTCTGAGATTTGGTCTCTTCCAAAACCACATTTTTTTTCATTAGCTTACTTTGATATGAAACGTTAACATATTTTTACATACAGCAAATTTTGGTGGTTGAGTTTGACCGAGATTTCTGAATATTTTTCAGTTCAGCGTCATGGCTCTGCACTTATGTACTGACGTAATAGGAATGCAAATGTATAACACCTGAGCAAAACATTCAAATTTTTGTTCACTGACATTGTTCTCAATAGATATGGTGGTTTAACAGTGGGGAACATCCAGAAATCAATCCCTGCCTCCTTTGGGAGAAAGATACCTCCAATGGTACGCAAGATAGCAGTTCGCAGATCAGCTCAGGTAAAATGGGCCCTCTGAACTAAACAAGAAGTTAATAGATACAGTATAAACAACCACTGACAGTGAGTGACTGCTTGTGTGCAGGTTCTGTACAACAACAAAGGCTATCACAGCATGCCAACATATCTGAATGTCCTCAACAACGCCATCCTGCGTGCCAACCTGCCGTCATCCAAAGGCAACCCTGCGGCCTATGGTAATTACATGTGGTACAGCATGGACAGAGATCCCATTTAAATGCCATGTCATTATCAGTGTTGTTAAATAAAATTTTGTAGTTTTGGGCAATCTTCTGGGTTAGGATTTATAATCTACATAAATGAGGTTGTGGTGTGTGTGTGTGTGTGTTCTGCAGGTATCACACTGACAAACCACCCGATGAATCGAACCAGTGCCAGCCTTTCTTTGGACTACTTGTAAGCTGCTCAGCTGGACTTAAAAGAAATATATATACATATATATATATATATATATACATATATATATATATATATATACATACATATATACATATGTATGTATATGTGTGTGTATGTGTGTACGTGTGTGTGTATGTATGTATGTATGTATGTATGTGTATATATATATGTGTGTGGGTGTTACATCATCATTTCTATGAGTACAAGTAAAGCAATACAATTGATAGCTGAGTGTGAATGTTTCTGGTGTTTTCTTATTATTGTCATCTCATCTCTCCCTGTATATTTCCTCTCCTGTCCTCCTTATCTATAGACTCCAGGGCACAGATGTGGTGATTGCCATCTTCATCATTGTTGCCATGTCTTTTGTGCCGGCCAGCTTTGTGGTTTTCCTGGTTGCAGAGAAATCAACAAAGGCCAAACACCTGCAGTTTGTCAGTGGCTGTGACCCTGTCATCTACTGGCTGGCTAACTACATATGGGACATGGTGAGGAGGATACATGTGTGTGTGTGTGACTGACACTGACAGTGTTTGTGCAGGTGTGAACATGTTCTCCCTTCTGATATCTCCTCAGCTGAACTACCTGGTACCCGCCACCTGCTGTGTTATTATTCTGTTTGTGTTCGACCTGCCAGCCTACACCTCCCCAACCAACTTCCCTGCCGTCCTCTCCCTCTTTCTTCTTTACGGGTGAGATGTCTGATTGAATTTGAATGTACTGATTAACATGATTCATAGCTATACTCTGGTTAAGGTCCCACAACTTCTTCTAAAAGGTCAGTTCACTGAATGAACAGCTGAATTTGGTTGTGCTTACACTTTTTAAAAAATTGATAGCAATCCTTTTTTTATTGTAGGATAGAGTACATTCTCCAGTTCTTTAAGTGATAAATTCAAAGTAAATCGTGCTTACTCAGTTTACACAGATAGCCTTACACCAAAGAGTGACCAGGAAGTACTTTCCACTGACAGAATGGTCCATAATAAAACCAGTTTACAGTGTGTTCTGTGGATTAGTAAACAGGGACAGTGTTACTATAAAGACTTATTGCAATAGATGTTTACAGGTCACTAAATTCCTTTCACCTCCATTTCATTAAAGTTAGGCAGACATTTCAGTCATATATTGCAAACATGACTGATTAAAATTGAAACCGTCTGACACAAGAAAAATGTTTTGTTTTGGCTTTTTTCAGATTTGTTTTTATAATATAGGTGAATTGTCCCTTTTAATGACATTTTCTTGACATACAGCCTGGGCCCAGTCTCATGCTGCACTCATGGGGAAAACCAAAAAGGAGGAAAGTTTCATACCAAAGTAACTATTTTCCTAATCCATAGTCCTTGGTTTAAGACAAGAACAAGAGAAAGAGTAAAAAGAAAGAAAGAAAGAAGAACACTTGGATGCTTTTCAGTTTCTTCTGTTGTGTTCTAAAGCTTTCGGACATCTTCTGTCCCAGGTGGTCCATCACTCCCATCATGTACCCAGCATCCTTCTGGTTCGAGGTTCCTAGCACAGCTTACGTGTTCCTGATAGTCATCAACCTCTTCATAGGCATCACAGCAACTGTTGCCACCTTCCTCCTCCAGCTTTTTGAACATGACAAGGTCAGTTTGACTCTGTTATTTTAACCCCTGAAACATACTGAATATTCTCTGCGGGCTTCACCCAAGGGATTTTTCTCAGGCTACAGCGAGAGTAATGTAGTGTTTACAGTCACACACGTCATCTCACCTACACATTAAGGAGAAGATAAAGCAAGATAAGAAAAAATAAATCCAACTAAATCGATATAGTGTGTTTGCCTCTGTACTGCAGCAGATTAGAATGTGGCTTTTGGAGGTTTCTGTATTTAAGTCTTTATCCATTTTTTTCTCCTGCAGGATCTGAAAAAAGTCAACAGTTACCTGAAGTCGTGTTTCCTTATCTTCCCCAACTACAACCTGGGCCATGGCCTGATGGAGATGGCCTACAATGAGTACATCAATGAATATTACGCTAAAATAGGTACACTCATCTTCAAAATGCCTCACAAAGAGAGAATGCTTAAAGTTAAGAAACTGAACACTATAATATATAACAGTATTATGCTGAATAAGTGTTTAAACAAAGATGATTTGCTACCCAAAGAGTACCTCTTATCTCTATTGTTTTCCACAGTACTATAATTTAACAGTTTTTAAATTACAATGTGCACTGACATACACAATATGCATACATTTTCAAGTGAAAACAGGATAATTTCAGAATTTCGGCACTTTAAGAAATTAGCTGAAAAAAACAAACAAACAAATAAATCAAACGAGGGAATTGGGACAACCCATCCAAAAGAGATGATTTCCAGCCTTACACTTGAAATTAGGCTTATTCAAATTTGTACTGTAACGGCTTTACTTCTGACACAGACAAATGTTTTTGAGCAAAGTAATAGATACATTGTTGTGGATTTGTGCTTTCAGGCCAGTTTGACAAGATGAAGTCTCCGTTTGAGTGGGACATTGTGACTCGAGGACTTGTAGCCATGACAGTCGAAGGCTTTGTTGGCTTCCTTATCACCATCCTCTGCCAGTACAACTTCCTTAGGAAACCCCCGTGAGTTCAGTGTGTCTCTGTCTGTGTGTGATGTGGCCTTTACATCACATACACATTACAAAGAATGCCATTAATACACACACAGACACATATTTCAATTCAATTAAATTCAAAAAACTATTTTTGTCCCCAGGGGGCAATTAAAGGCTGGTGGAGTAGTTCTACACAGACACAAAACAAGTCAGATAGAATTAAATAGACTAATGAACTAAATAAGAAATTTACAGTATTTATGTGAGGTGCAAAGTAGCACTGAGCTAGGTTGGGTTGTGCATTTAGAGGCAGCAGCAAGTTAGTGCAAATGTGAAAAATGCAGTAGAGGGAGGGGAAGTGGAAGATGAAGTGACCATCAACAGGTTACTTATTGTCTGTTTTGGTATTGTCCTGTCAAGTGTGGGGGGGTGGATGGGAGTTTAGAAGCTGAACAGCCTTGGGAACAAAGGTTGCTCTCCTCTGTGTTCTGCAGCCTGGGGTTATTTATGACCCTCTCCATAGCCTTCATCATGACAGAGATGAGAGCCACAGGCCTCAGGTCGTTCAGAGCTTTGACTGAGCTTTTCTTGGGGATGGGAAACTGTGCCTCTGTCCATGGATCGTTGAAACAGGAGCTGAAACACGCCCCCTAGCTGCTCTGCACAGCACTTATAGGATGGTTCAGCTGCTGCAGGCTTGAGGGAGGAGATGATTCCTTCTAGCCAGGTGGTGTTGTTTGTCTCGAATCTTGAAAAAAGGAGTTGAGGTTGTTGGGGAGGGATGCTGGGCTGCTGCCGGCCTCCTGGATTGTCCTGTGGGTGGAGGGAGTAGTATTCACAGTGGCCCTATTCTTAATCCCCTGCCAACCCAGATATACATAGTGGACATGCTGAAAATATGCATGAAATTTGTATGTGTGTGTGTGTGTGTGTGTGTGTGTGTGTGTGTGTTTGTGTGCGTGTGTGTGTATCCGTCCGTCTGTCCAGGAGGGTTCCAGTCAGCTGCCAGCCTATAGATGATGATGATGTAGATGTTGCCTGTGAGAGACGAAGAGTGCTGCGAGGAGACGCTGACAATGACATGCTGAAGATCGAGAACCTGACAAAGGTTTCTACAGTCATCAACATTTAAACAAACATTCAGAAGCTACTCTTTTGTTTTCACAGAACATTTACACTTGCAATAATGCTAACCAATGTGCTGACAATTGCACATCTTACTTAAACATCACCATTATTTGTCCAGTTATGCTAGTGCACTAAACTAGTTTATCAGACACAGTGTCAGTGAAATATAAATGACTTGTACTATAGTTTAGAAGCTACCTGGTATGTTCCTCTAATGTGCTGTACATCTGAATGTGTTCTCGATATCTCCTTCAGGTGTATAAATCCAGAAAGATGGGTCGTATCTTGGCAGTGGACCGGCTGTGTCTTGGTGTCCGGCCTGGTGAGTGTTTTGGACTGCTGGGAGTGAATGGAGCCGGGAAGACCACCACCTTCAAGATGTTGACAGGTGATGAGTGTACTACTGGAGGAGAGGCCTTCATTAATGGAAACAGGTCAGTGCCAGAAAAATAAAATGAGTATTTAATGATCACATGAATTCTGTATTGTTCAGCAGCAAAGTAAAAGCATATGCATCAAGATTGCCTCATCAGACAGGAGGCAGAATGAAAACTGGTGACCAGCTGAACCCAACCTGAATCTGGCAACAGATTAAAACAAAAGGTTTTTGGAGTCAACATCTGTCTGTCTTTGTTTTGAGACAGACTGCATGACTATTGTTGGGAAGTTTTTATTGCATCTTTAGTTACCTAGCAAGTTAACGTCAACTTAAGTACCATTAACTTCACTTCACTTCACTTCACCTGTCTCTTCTCTTCTCTGCTCTTCTCCATGTATGTGGATGTGTTTATCTGCACAGCATCCTGAAGGACCTGTTACGTGTGCAGCAGAGTATTGGCTACTGTCCACAATTTGACGCTCTGTTTGATGACCTGACTGCCAAGGAACATCTGGAGCTTTACACTCGCCTCCGTGGTATTCCCTGGAAGGACCAGGAGAGGGTTGGTCTCACACAAGCACTTGTCTTTAAATTTTTTCGTGGGCCCTATTCGACATAATGACTACCCCCTGACCTTAACAAACACAACTACACTACTCACAATAAGTAAGGGATATTGTTATTTACATGAGTGCTTTTCCTATTTGGTCTGAATTTTAATGAAATAAGTAAAAGTTCCCTTTGATATTACTAATAATGAATGAGAAGAAACACCATTTTCATTAGTTTAATATTTATTACCCCAAAAAATCAGACAATAACAAGGATAGCCCCAAATAACAAAAACTGACAATGTCAGTAGCGGGTGTTTCCACCATTTGCCACAATGACAGCTTGACAGCAACGTCTCATGCTCCTCACTAGCCTCATGATGTTGTTCTGAGGCAATGCGTTCCACTCCTCCACAAGTGCTACATGCAGTTCTGCCAGGTCACGTGGGGGTGGGGTAAGATCATCCAGTCTCTGCTTCAGCTGGTCCCAGACGTGTTCTATGGGGTTCAGGTCAGGGGACATTGCTGGCCATACCATATGAGGCACTCCGACTTCCTGAAGTCGAGCTGTGACAATTCTGGCACGATGTGGTGGAGCATTATCATCCATGAACGGAAAGTTGGGGGTGTGCTGGCTGAATTGGGGGATGATGATGGGTTCTATGATGTCTCTGAGGTAAGAACGTGCAGTGACTGAGCCATCTACAAAAACCAAATCTGTTTTGCGCTGACTGGTGATCCCTGCCCAGACTGTTGCACCTCCTCCACCAAAGGGAACCCTAGGGACCATGTTGACCTCGGCGTATCGCTCACCTCGCCTTCTCCAGCAACGCTGATGACCATCATTTCTGTGCATTTCTGACAGTAACGGAGTAAATTTACTTGAGTACTGTACTTAAGTACATATCCAGAGGATTTGTACTTTACTTGAGTATTAGATTTCTTTGGTACTTATTACTCTTACTTGAATACATTTCCAAGACAAATATTTTTACTTTTACTCGAGTTAATTTCTAGGAAGGCTGAGCAGGTCTGCTCTTTTTTTTTCTAAAATACTATTAGACACAAGCTGTGTTTGTCAAAGAAGGAAACCTATCACAGTGCACGCTCTCCACTGGGATCTACGTAAAAGCGGAAATACGTCATCCCTCCCCATAAGGAAACCACCAAAGTAGCCACGCTCTCGACTGCGTTTGTCAACACAAAACCGCGACAATGGCTGCATCAGATGTAGTTTTTTGTAAAGCAGTGATTCTCAACCAGTGGTCCGAGGACAACATTGGTCTCTGAGGGGGTTCCAGTTCCAAACTTAGCTAAATGATAGAGAGTTAGTTGGACGGTGCAGGTTCATTTGGTTACAGTTTTAATGATTGTTAATAAACATCTGCATCTGCAACATCTGCTGTCCTCCTGTGATCCCATTCATTTGATTTGTTTTTACAGGTGTTTCTGCAGGCTTTATATAACATTGTGGTTCTAAAAGCAAGCACATCAGTGCAGGTGGTTTCAAAGAGTTTATTCTCAGAAACAAGAGTTAAAAGGTCCTTAAATTCATTTAGAAAAAAATATAGTAATTCATTGATGTGAAAAATAAGAAATTTACTCTTACTTTTACTTAAAGTAAATTTAAAAGCATGTACTTTTGGATCGTTAAGTACCTTTAAAAGCAAGTACTTTTTTACTCTTACTCGAGTAACATGTCGACTGAGCTACTTTTACTTGTAACGGAGTAAATTTTGACCAGTAGTATTTGTACTCTTACTCAAGTACTGGGGTCGAGTACTCTGTCCATCTCTGCCCGACACTCATCAGTGAACAGGACGGTAGACCACTGCTGCATTGTCCAGGTCACATGGTCTTGTGCCCACTGCAAACGTTCACGGCGGTGTCTTGGTGTCAGTGGAGTCTCCTGCAACGGTCGTCTGGCATTCAAGCCAAAGCGGTGGAGTCAGTTTCGAATGGTTTGTCTGGAAACCCTAGTACCCCTCACATCTCGTAACTGGGCCTGCAGCTGTGTGGCAGTTGCGTAACGATGTCTGAGTGCATAGGTCCTTAGGTACTGGTCATCGTTGCGGTCTGTCACTCGTGGGGCTCCACTCCTGGGTCTGTCACGAACTCTGCCAGTAGTTCTGTGTCTTGATGCAAGTCTGCTGATGACACTTTGAGACACACCAAGTTCACGAGCAACATCTGACTGCCTGCCACCGACCCGAAGGCGCGCTATGGCCAGGTGGCGCTGCTCGTCTGTTAAGTGACGTCGTGTGTTCATGGCTGTTTGAATGATGAACTTGGAATGACTTACTGACAATACCAGCTTTTTATACCCACAGAATGTTGAACTTGATGCCACATTGAAAAGGGTTGTCTTTTAGTTTTGTGGTATTGGCCCCAATATGTAAGGCACACTGTACACAGTGAGACCATTACGTGGAAAACACAAAATGAGGTGTGTCTATCACCCCAATACAATTGCCTCCCTATCCCAAAACTCTCTGAAGTGAAACAAACACCGTATGTATGAAATCCACTGAGTCTCTCACAATATCCCTAACTTATTGTGAGTAGTGTATATGCCTTCAGTGGTTTAAAACTGATATTGGTCCTCAAAAAGATGCAATAAAAGACACACACAAAAAAACACAGCGTAATTCCAAACTAGTTTTCAGCGACACAAATCTCCAAAATAAAAACCTGTCTATATCTTATTAGAAATTTCGTACCAGTTGTTTGTTGGTCGAAATCTCATTCATGTCTTTCCCTTTGTCCCCTCCATATCATCAGAGGTGCAGCTTCATCACAGACTGACATTACCCCTCTGTTCCTCTAGGTGGTGCAGTGGGCATTGGAAAAGCTTGAGTTGTCAAAGTATGCTGACAAGCCTGCTGGCACTTACAGTGGAGGAAACAAACGCAAGCTTTCCACTGCCATTGCTCTGATCGGATACCCCTCACTCATCTTCCTGGTGAGGAATGTAATGGATGTCTTTCTATGCTGCACAAGGACACAAATACAAAAAACTGCTTGTAACAATCAGGTTGGAAACAAACTGCCAGGTTAATCTAATTTATTTAGAAAAGAAAATGAAGGCAAAGGTGAAAATGTTTGCCCAAAACTTCTATTGTAAACATGCATAGAACAACAGCTGTCCTGTCAAGTGAGGGATGGATTGTTAACACCATTTCAGATGTGCTCACTGCCAGATTAGCCTCCAAGTTTGACTTCTTTTAGTGATGTGTCGCTGTGTTGGACACATAAAAGAATATGACCATCAATGTAATAAACTGGAGTGATCCTTAGATGTACATTTATTTTGCTTTTTTTCTGGGGAACATGATAGAAGGCTAACAAACATCAAAGTGAGTCTAGCTGTAAGTTCCTCAACTGTTTTTTGTGGGTTTTCCAGGATGAGCCCACCACTGGGATGGACCCAAAGGCCCGCAGATTCCTCTGGAATTTAATCCTTGACATCATCAAAACAGGACGCTCTGTAGTGCTTACATCACACAGGTGACACACCTCAGTCCTCGCATTCACCTTTTCTTGTTCTATCTTATTTGTGCTTCATAAATTATTTCTTGCTGTCGTCTGCAGCATGGAAGAGTGTGAGGCTTTGTGCACCAGACTGGGCATCATGGTGAACGGCAGGTTTAAATGCCTGGGCAGCATCCAACACCTCAAGAACAGGTGAGGAGAATAAAGATTTGCCTTCCTTTTTCCTTTTGTGATTTATTTACTATCTGCACCTACACCGAAAGTTAATGTGGTCTATTCTGGGCTGGCATCCATCCTCCATCCAAGTTTTATGGAAATCACCTCAGTAGGTTCACTGTGATTCTGCTGACAAACCAACCAACCAGCAGACACTGGTGAAAATATAATAACCTTATTGGAGGTAAAAATTAAATATACAAAAAAGAGCTTGAAGCATGTGTCTATGATCATGTTCTAGGTTTGGGGATGGCTATATGATCACAGTGAGAACCAAGAGCAGCTCTAATGTGAAGGAGGTGGTTCGATTCTTCAACCGAAACTTCCCTGAGGCTGTTCTGAAGGTACAGCACTGTGACTACCTCTGTCATTTATACCAGTAAATCCTCCAAGTCAGTGAGCACCAGCAAAAAGGATTGCTATACATGACCATATGACACTAGTGTAGACATTGGTTAGCTAGTAGGCCTACTTTAAAGTTTAATTATAGATAAATGACATACATATATATGTAAGATAATATATATTAGTAAAGATTATTTAAATACAGCTTGAAATTGTTTGTCTTTAACAGAGCAGATTGAGGTTCAATAAATGTCTTAAAGAAGAGTCCCTCTTTCTGACTGAAGCCATCTGTTGTCATATTTGCAGGAGCGTCACCACACCAAGGTCCAGTACCAGTTGAAGTCCGAGCGGATCTCTCTGGCTCAGGTCTTCAGTAAGATGGAGCAGGTGGTGGAGGTGCTGGGCATCGAGGACTACTCTGTCAGTCAGACCACTCTGGACAATGTGAGTCAATGTTTAATACAGGACATGTTGGATATTAACAGAAAAACTTGAACACATTAAATTAATCTTTTCATCATTCACCTTTTTTGCTGCCCAGGTGTTTGTCAACTTTGCCAAGAAGCAGAGTGACAACCTGGAGCAGCAGGAGGCGCTGCCCCCCGGTGATGGACAGTCCCCCCTGCAGCGCATCCTCAGCCTGCTGAAGTCTCGTCCGGCCAACACGGAGCTCAACGCTCTGATTAGTGAGGCGCCCGAGGAGCTGGAGAGCGACGATGATGAAGGACTCATCAGCTTTGAAGAGGAAAGGGTAAGTGCATCACACCTAGGGTTTTATTTTCATTCATTGTGACAGTGACTGTGTCGAAATCTGTGATGCTTTCACATCCCAGATGACAGACTTTCAAACATGAGTCTAAGGCTGCAGATGAAACACGTTCCTGTGATTAGTCCATTTTTTTATTTTTCAAAGGCAGGTTTCTTTTATTATTATTTTGACATGAATTATTATTTCAAATGAAGCATTATCAGTGAGAAGTTATGGTACATCCCCTGGACATATGGATAGTGTGTTCACTGCGTCCTTCTGAATTTGACTACACTAACCTTCTCCAGGGCCAAAGAAGACATTGTACAACTGTCCAGTCTGAGTAGTTATAAACATGACTGATACATGAACTCTGCCATGCACTTTGTCAGTTGTGTCATGTTTGCTTGTTTATTGTTACTGCTGCAGTGTCACACAGATTACCTATACATGTTTGTTTGGCAGGTGCAACTGTCCTTCAACACAGACACTCTCTGTTGAAATGAGCAGAGAGATGAGAGTAACAAAGGCCATCTGTCTAAGGTCTGTAGGCGAAACAGAGCTGTTGACTTAGCCCTGAAGAGGACCAAAACTCTGTGCACCATGGATCATAGGACCAGTAGTTCAGTATATCAGCCTCAGCTTCTACATCCTAAGAGGGACTGAGGTGATTTAGGTCAGCCCCTACAGATAGAGGTGATGACCTGCAGAGCCTCGTTTACAGCTGGAGACACAGCAGCAGGAGTGCTTGCATTTGGATTGAAGACTTCGAATGTTTCCATATAAAGACTTTTTTTTTTTTTGAGAATGTATCTTACTATATGGCTGATGGGTACTGTAGGTAAGCTATCTTTGTTAGTGAATGAACATATCTCTGGTGATATGTTGGTTGTACGCACCCCCTGCCAAAGGGCCTCATGTAACCACAGTGGGCCCTTTTTACTGTACCAAACTAGACCTGCCTTGAGAGCATGTTGTGATGAAGTTGATTCCCAGTGGTAATGTAATACAGTATATTTTTCTGTGCCAAGAAGAATGATTTATTTTGGATATCGAAGCAGCTACTGACGTGTGTGACTTATTTTGCAATAACGGGATGTAGTGAAATGCACTTTGGGAATTGGACATGCGGGCGACCTTTTCTTTTACCTTGATGTCGAGACATGATGAAAATCTCCATGGCATGATTATTGTCCTGATGGTGCCTCCATTCTGTCAACTTGTTTTAACACTGTACATTTGGTCTCTTTCTACTGAATGCTCTCGTTTGTGCTTTTAACATATCATTATGTTGTGGACTCTGCCAAGAAGATCCTCTGTAAACCGGACACAGTGTATAATAATATTATGAATAATGATAATAATAATAATTATTATAATAATAACAATAATAACAACATCGCCATCTCCAATAAAGTTTATCAGCTTAGTAGCAGTCTGAAACTGAAGTGAACTCTGCTCATATTCCCTGACAATAACTGCACTAGCATCACTGTGATACTAAAGGGAACTCTCAGATCACAATAATCTATTGTTTAACTTACAGTACATGTTTTATGATTTGCAGATCTTATCATTTTTAATGAAATTTGGAGAACTATTCACAGAACTATTCACAATATAAAAACATGGATGTTTCTCTGACTGTATGTTGGCATGTGGTTTTAACTGGTCTCTCTCAGAGTTTTGTGATAATTGAGTTGTGACATGTCCTGTCAATAATAACTGTTTCACTTCTTCTCTCACAGTTAATTGCAGTCATATTTTTGGTGATTATTATGGCACTGGTGGGCTGTTTTCCTACTTGAAGGGGTCAGCATTAAACAATAAAAACTGACTGTTTAAATGTTCTTCTTTTCTTTGGGAATGTAAACGTGGAGGAAAGTTGGTTGGTGGAATACTGAATATTTAAATTCATTTAATTCTAAGAAAAAAGTCAAAAACAAAAACTGTGAACCTTAGCCTACGTGATTATTATTTTTTTGTTAAATTTAGATCCTCCATTGACTGGAACATCTGGTTAGTGCTACAACAAGAAGAATCAGAAACAGAAACATAAATGTATTATGATGTCAAACATTGAAGATGGAGTTAGGTGCAGCCAGAAAATTTCAAATATTATTTTACTTTGCTCTACATTTAATAGGCATTTCTGACAGTATTTTGGGGAATGTAAAGCATCATCTGATTCTCATTTGGACAAAACATGTATGATTAAAGAGTTTGTTTCTGAACTCTTTTGGATGGTTGTGCTTTCATTTAGCTGTGTGAAAAAGATTTAGTGTCATCCTCCACTCAGAAATATGTTTGGGTTTTTGTGACTTCACTTGAATGTTCGAGCTTCACTGTGCAGAATGATCCACTGTGGTGTGTACAGAATTTAGAGACTTTTGAAGGCTGTGAGAATGTATGTGCTTTACTTGAATCTCATTTTAAAGGATAGGTTCTATCCTTTTAAGACTTTCTTTAAACAATACATGCCCATGTACAGAGTGAAATTAGTTGGCTGCTGTCTCGGGTCGAAATGTGAGAAATGTAACTTCAGAAGACAATCACTTGATGGCTCCTGTTGCTAAAATATCATGTTAGCGTTAGCTGAACTGTCAAATGTGTGTATAATGCTAAAATATTGACCAAGACCAGTGGATTTTGCCCCCCATTACTTAACTTGGAATCACTGTTAAGAAAGAATCTATTTGGGCCCAGAATGAGCAAGAGAAACAACTGCAGTGAACCAAAAACCTCTTTCAATGCACATATGGGCCAATTTAAAAAAAAAAAAAAAAAGATATATTAGAGATAGATTT
>NC_044191.1:57500-62500 GCF_900880675.1 Sparus aurata | reverse complement strand
AGGGGGCATACGTCGGAGACTGAAACATCTCAGCCTGGACAACCGCCGCCGGCTTCCTCCGCTGCCTACGGTTCTGCTCTCAAATGCACAGTCCATCAGGAACAAGGTGGATGAGCTGGAAGCGTGGGCCAAATTCAAACCCGAAGTTCGGGAAGCATGTCTGCTAGCATTCACTGAGACATGGCTCAGCGAAGCGGATCGAGATGGGGACCTGGCCATAAGTGGGTTTGGCAGCCCACTTCGTCTTGACCGGTCCCCAGAGATCACAGGGAAGAGTCGAGGAGGGGGAGTGTGTCTTTTTGTTAATCGGAGGTACTGTAACACCGTTGTGATCCGGGAAAAGTTATGTACTCCTGATATTGAACTGCTGTCTGTCTCACTCCGGCCTCACTATTTACCCCGTGAATTTCAACAGCTGTTTTTCACGCTTGTTTACATTCACCCACGTGCCAACGCAGCTGCAGCGACACAGTTGATCGTAGATGTCACACAGAGACTCGACTCCATCTGCCCTGATGCTCCAAAGTTTATCCTCGGGGATTTTAATCATGGCACCTTGACTAAGTCACTGAAAACCTATGAACAATATGTGTCTTGTGCCACCACTATAAGAAACTCAACGATTGATCTATGCTATAGTTCAGTAAGCAGTGCTTATAAATCCTTGCCCATGCCTTCTCTTGGTGCTTCCTACCACAACTGTGTGTTTTTAATGCCCACGTATAAGCCTGCCCTCAGACATCTTGAGCATGAAGAGAAAGAAGTCCAAATCTGGTCGGAGGACAGTGTTTCATCTCTCCAGGCCTGTTTGGACTGCACTGATTGGGACTGTTTCTATGATAGCTGTGAGAATATTGACGTCCTCGGTGACACGGTTTCCTCCTATATTTCATTCTGTGTAAACTCTATTATCCCATCAAAAAAAGTTGTTGTTTATCCTAATAACAAACCCTGGGTAACTAAGGAGCTCAAAACCGTTATTAACAAAAAGAAAAGGACCTTCTTCACAGGTGATCTTCTTGAGAAAAAGGCCCTCTCCAGGGAGGTGAGGAAAGAAATAGCAAAGGCTAAAGTAAACTACAAGAATAAAATCGAAATGAGGTTTGCAGGTGGCAATATCAGAGCAGCTTGGCAAGGACTTAAATCAATAGCCTGTGTTAACAAGCAGGCAGATGAGGCCAAGCAGCACACCACCATTAAAGGAGTACCGAATGCTGAGTTACCAAACGCTTTCAATTGTTTTTTTTCCCGTTTTGAAAGTTGTGATTTTACTCAGAATATCTCTGCATTGAAGAATTCTCTTGTACCCCTGACTGATTTTGTTATATGCAAAGATCAGGTTACAGCTTTGTTGAAGAAAACCAACATAAGGAAGGCTGCGGGCCCAGATGCTGTCTGTGGGCGCACACTGAGGTACTGTGCCAACCAGCTCAGTGAAGTTTTCTCTACACTCTTTCAGATGTGTGTCAATCACTGTCAGCTTCCTTTAATTTGGAAAAGCTCAACAATAATTCCAATCCCCAAAACAAAAAATCCTGAGCAACTTACTGAGTTTAGGCCTGTCGCTCTTACATCACTAATTATGAAAATCTTTGAAAAAATTCTGAAAGATGAGATTGTCTCTTTAGTGTATGACAAATTAGACCCCTTACAGTTTGCATATCAACCTGGAAAAGGTGTGGAGGATGCTAAGCTCCTCATCCTTGACAAAATCTACAAGCACTTGGAGAAGCCAAAATCACATGTGAGACTTTTATTTGCTGACTTCTCTTCAGCTTTTAACAAGATGCAACCACATATTTTAATTCAACGACTTTCCTCTTATTTTAATTTACCTGATCAGTTCTTATTATTGCTTCTAAACTTTTGAACTGATAGGAAGCAGCAGGTCTTAGTTAATCGAGCTTTGTCAGATGTTGTGGTTTCAAATACAGGCTCCCCACAGGGTTGAGTTCTATCTCCCCTTCTTTTTATTTTGTATACAGACAGTTGCAGGTCTCACAAAGAGGGCAGCTACCTGGTGAAATTCTCGGACGACACAGCACTTCTGACTCTCCTCCAGGGGTCAGAGTCAGACCACGGTAGTGCCCTGCCAGACTTTGTTAGCTGGTGTGACGAAAATTTCCTCGATCTTAACGTGAACAAAACCAAAGAGCTTGTCATTAGTTTTAAAAAAAAAAAAAATGGTGGAAAACCTAAGGCAAGTACAATTCATGGGAATAAGGTCGAAATTGTTGAAACTTATAAGTACTTAGGCACTGTTTTTGATTCACAGCTGAAGTTTGACAAAAATATTGAGTCCATTGTCAAACGAGGCCAGCAGAGAATCCACTTACTAAGAAAGCTGAACTCTTTTAAAGTCTGTAACAAAATGTTGTGTATGTTTTATCAGTCTTTTGTCGAGAGCATTTTAACTTTTTCCTTCATCTGCTGGTTTGGTGGCCTGGCTGTAAGAGACAAAAACAGCCTCTGCAGCATTGTAAAGGTCTGCTCTAAAATAATTGGCATCCAGCAGAGGGACTTGGGGTCTTTGTGGGAGAGGCAGGTGGTTCAGAAAGCCAAAGGAATAATTTCCCAGTATGGCCACATCCTGTCCTCTGAGTTTACGACGATGCCTTCGGGCACCTATTAGGAGGACAAATAGGTATGCCAATTCTTTTATCCCATCTGCTATTAAGCTCTTGAACATGGACAGTGGCAGCCACTATGTGTAACATTGTAAACTTGTGTCCCAGTGACCCTGTAACTTAATGTGCCACTTATTATTTATTACTCTTTTTACTCTTATTCTTGGTCTCTGTTATTTAGTTGTGCCACTCCACACATTTATGTGACAGTGGCCTAAGTGCCTTGGCCCCCTGGGGATATGTACTGATCTGCATATTAGTGTACTCCTGTTTGTCGGCTTGCTGCTCATTGTTATGTCATGGTTGTTGTTTGTGTTTTTCTATGCCAGAACTGCTTGAACTGAATTGCCCCCCGGGGACTAATAAAGTTGTCTGAACTGAACTGAACTGAACATATATACATATATACACACATATGTACATATATACACACATATATACACACACACACATATATATATATATATACACATATATATATGTATATATACATATATATATACACACATATATATATACACATATATATACACACATATATACACACACACATATATATATATATATATATATATATATATATATATATATATATATATATATATAGATATATACACACACATATATATATACACATATATATATACACATATATACACACCAGAGGAGGCTCGTCCATAGAGGCAGAGGAGGTTGGTCCTCCTCTATTTTTGGGAGGCAAGAGGAAGATCCATTTTTTTTAAGAGTAACTGGTTGAAATAAATCATTACCAAATCTCAGTATCATTTATAAAATATTATATATATATTATATCATTAAGAAAGTTTCTTCTTTGGAAGAAAATCCACCTAAAACGGTTGAACAGCGACAGCTGCAGACGGAGGAGACAGAGCAGTCTGTGAGAGGAGCAGGGAGCAAGAAGGTGGGGGCTAGAGGAGGACGGAGGGCTTCTGTCCTCCGTGGGAGGGATCTCCTTCCATTAGGCGAGTTCAAGATCACGCACTGCTGCGCAGTGCTGCATAAATCGTGATGCATGCTGGTTAAAATGTGTCCACGATGACCTGGATGGGAGTGGTTTCTGCTCCGCGTCTGATGTCACATGACCTTAAGGTATCGCGGGAGCGAGGCTGCTGCAGTGCATTCGCGCAGTTGCTCTCCAGGTACTGCGCGACCCCAGACCCACCTTCATGACGTCAGGACTTTGCCCTAATTGGCTCTCATCTACGCTGACGTAGATGACGTGTGTTTCGATGAATTTCCATATCCATAAGGCCTCTGCCTCTTTTCTACTCAAATATCAAATACTTTCAGATCAGTAGCAGCCGTGTGGCTGCACCTCTGGGATAGTCACCATGAATAAACCTATAAAATCCTTCATGTAACGCAACAACCCTGAAAGATGTCGTCAATAAACTGCCCAGTTCTGTCAGCTTAGGGTGATGATTGAGAAGTGGTTAACTGCTGTGTCCAGTGTTATCTGTACTATCCACTCTTATTAATTAACCCTTTCTGTTCCCGTCACATTAACAATACAAAGAATTATCCTGAGCTGTTCTGCGTGTGATGAGATGGCGCAGCGGGACAAGGCATCTGATTCAGTCATTTGTTCTGATTATTGTATTTCATTCATTCAGTGAAATGTATTTAATTCATTGTGAAAAATGTTGCTATGAGAAAATGCATCATCTTATGTGTCTATAGTTATGCTTATTTGTTAAATGTAGTCAGCAAATTCCCCTCAGCTGTGATTTAATCATGATGCATCTAAGCACAGTTGTCATCATAATAATGAATAACTGTTGTAATTGTATTGTTATTGTGCAAGACTAACTATAATGTACCAGATAGACAAAGTTCAAATGTATTTAATGGTGACATTACAAGGAAAACATAACATGATCATTTACAGTAAGACAACATTTAGGCTCTTCATCTACTCTTGATGAGCCACTGTGTGACCGTTTGAAGTGAAGTTATTACAAAGTATCCAAATTTGAAGTTGTTATTGTGACAAAGCTGTCACATTCTGTTGTCTCTAAATATGAACTGTATATATATATATATATATATATATATATATATATATATATATATATAGATATAGATATGTATGTATATATATATGTATATACACATTATATATATATATATATATATATATATATATATATATATATATATATATATATATATATATATTTATGTGTGTGTGTGTGTATATATATAAATAAAAGTAATCAGATGAACACATCCTCTGCAAAAATACAGGCTTGACACGGGTCTTGATCCCCGGTCGTCTGCATGCAACACAGCAGCAGTTCCACTGCTCTATTCCCTCAGCCCAAATGTTTTGGTTGACTAATATTTTGAACA
>NC_044191.1:0-52500 GCF_900880675.1 Sparus aurata | reverse complement strand
CCCAACAGTGCAAAATATCATCCCGCTGCAGATAGAACCATCTGCAGTGATCTCACCCATCAGAACTGTTCCGATACACAAACTCCTTCTATATAAAAGAAGTAACCCAGGACAAAGTGAAAAAGGCTATTGCAAATATGAGTAACTCTATGGCAAAGGACAACCATAACTTAAATACTTCATTTATCAAGAAACATCAGAGTTGTCTGTTGGAGCCAGTCACTTACTTGGTAAATTTATAAATCCTAACAAATAGGTTCCCAGAAAGCTGGAAAACTGCAATAATTACCCCAGTTTATAAATCAGGAGAAAGGGACTTAGCAGGCAACTACAGGCCTATCGCCATCCTCCCGGTAGTCTCAAAAGTTCTAGAGAAAATTGTAGCTGAGCAATTAATGGAGCACTTAGAGTCGAACCAACTGCTTTATCCACAGCAGTTTGGTTTTAGACAAAAAAAATCTACAGAATCAGCTAACTGCTATCTGCTGGAGAAGATCAAAACTTCCCTGGATAAAGGAAATGTTGTTGGGGCAGTGTTCTTGGATTTAAAAATGGCCTTTGACACTGTTAAACACAGTGTCCTACTCAATAAATTAAAGCAATTCAAACTGTCGCCTGAAGCTCTTAAATGGCTTAAATCATATCTGGAGGGCAGACAGCAGTGTGTTAGGGTCAATGGGGTGAAGTCCAGCATGTTAGCAAACAGCATGGGTGTACCACAAGGATCCGTCCTTGGTCCATTGCTGTTCACTATGTACGTTAATGACCTGCTGAATTGCTGCCCAAGTGTCAACTGCCAAATGTATGCTGATGACACCGTCCTCCATGTGGCCACTAAAACACCCAGCCTGGCTGGTGAGCACCTGACGCAGGCATTATTAAACATCTCGACATGGCTTGAGTTATCCCACCTAACTCTTAATGTAAAAAAAAAACAGTGTCCATTTGCTTCTCCACGCGTAGCAGGCCTGATCATGAAGTATTTCAGGTCAGGATTAAGGAGGAAATCACTAAAGTAGTGAATGAGGTGAAGTACTTAGGTATCATCCTAGACAAACATTTTAAATTTGACAGTCAGGTTAAGTACATCTGTAACAAGGTCAAACCAAATCTTAACTGTTTTCGTTTTATCAGAAGGAACCCGTCACACCAAGCTGCAAAACTATACATGCATGCTATGATTCTTTCTCATTTATCATACTGCATCACATCGTGGTCACAGGCTTCCACAACCACTATGAAACCCATAGTCTCCATATATAAGCAAGCAATAAAAATCATAGACCAAAAACCAATGAAATGGCATCACTGCCGCATCTTAAGGAAACATAACCTTCTCACTTTTGAAAATTTTATTAACCTCAGTATTTTCAGATTTGTTTTTAAATGTTTAAATAATCATGTGTCAACACTGTTTTCTGAAGTGGCCATCAGGCGTCAGAGCTCTCACAGAGCGACCACACGAGCATCCACTTGTGGTGATTGTCCCATCCCACTACGCAAGACTTCTTTAGGCCAATCTGCTCTCTCTGTAAAGGGGGCCAAACTCTGGAACTCTCTGCCCACTGAGTTAAAACTAGAGACCAATAGTAAAGCTTTTAACAAAGGAATCAAACAGTGGCTAAAATCTAATCAACAGTGCACACATGAATAGTTCTTAACTGGTTTACTGCTTGCTCATATTGCCTTTGCTCTGTTGCCTTTTATGTCCCTTATTTGAAACTTGCTTGTATTTCTTTGATATCTTTTTTCTCTCGTTTTGTTGCTGTTTTTTCTTTTCTTTTTTTCTCCGATCTTTGCCTGTTTTTTTTTTTTCTTTCTCCACTCTTATTATTTTAATTGCCCTATTTTCTAACTGCTCTATCTTCTCAAAAGCTGCCTATGGACAAGTGTTGTGAATTAGCACTTGTGCTAAAACACTTAAACAATGCATATGGTTTGTCCAATGTAATTGCTATGTCCATCTCAAATAAACATTTAAAAAAAAAAAAATTATTTATTGAAGAAAAAGTAACTTAAAAAGTAACCTAAACTAATCATGGCGTGTGTAGTCAGTGGAATCAGTGGTGTAGGTGAATGCTGACGACCCTGCTGATGTCAGAGGGAGAGAGAGAGCAGGGAGGGTTGTCACCCACCCCCCCACCCCATAAGACGGGGGTCCTCACAGGATCTCCGTCACAACATAATACATAAAACATGATACCAAAGTGAGAACTACATAATCAAATAATACAATAATTACAGCATACTTACAATCTGCCAGTTCCAACATCCATTCCCCAAAACAGCAACATCCCAACCTATAAGGGCCAATTTCAATTAATACAGAGGGGAAGGGAGAACAGAAGGTGAACAGTTTCCTACTCCATCACTGGAGCCCGAGACATTGCAACCACGGCCTTTAATGTGTCGGATGTCCAGATTACAAGACTGCAGGAACAGCAACCACCTAATCAGCCTCTGACTGGGGCACCGCATAGAATGTAAAAAAAAATTGTAGATTGTGGTCTGTATAGACCACAACAGGTGCCCCCCAATTGGTGCAGGACGGCACGTCACCAAACAAACCAGGGTCAAATACCATAGCTTGTGCTTCTGGCAAATAGCCAACCAACCCTTTAAGAGTCTTCAAGGTGTCTGGATTTTTCAACCGGCCCGACAGCACCCCCTCATCAGGCTCAAGAACACCATCAAGACACTCACCGGAAACCACTCCCACTGTACCAACTACCAAGGCAGGATTCACTGCCACTGACCCCTGCTGGTCAGCACCGGATGCACTGGGAGAGTGAGCATAGTAGGGCTTAAGCAGATTCACATGAAACAGTTTAACTGACTTCCTCCGACCAGGGGTGGAGATTAAATAGTTTAGGTCTGAAACACGTTTAACCACTGTATAAGGTCCCATAAACTTGGCCTGGAAGGGTGAACTCACCAATGGACACCGAGCCAAAACTCAATCGCCCTCACTAAACTCACGCAGTTCAGCTCTGCGATCATACCGCTTCTTAATTTTAGCCTGGGATGGGATGGAAGCCCACATTTGCTTTGCCAGCTCCCCGGTTAGCTGACAAGTACTACAGTGTTTAATGTGAAGAGAAACATCCTTTTTAAGTCGTGGCCAGAAGAAATGATGCAAAATCCTGTCATAGGTTTTATGGACACCCAGATGCCCTGACCCATCATGGGCCAACTTTAACACCAAACCACGAAATTTGAATGGAACAACCACTTGAAAGAGGGGATCCCCAACAAAATCCTCCCCATGGGGCATCCACTTTCTCACTAAGATCCCATCCTGGAGAAAGTACCCGCTGGCAACACTTTTCAGCTCACAGGGTGTCAGCACAGACCCAAACAGCTCATCCAACCATCGGTCAGCTCTCTGTTCACTTTGCAGTTCACTGTGGGATACAGACAAAAGGAAAATCAGGCAAAAATGGCAAAACAGTATCACTCTTCCCATCTGTCCCCTTGGACTCAGCACGACTCATTGCCCGCGTAACTACACATGCAGAAAAAACTTGCGGAAAGCGCAATGCACTTTCATCAGGATGTTCTGGCCATGAAGGAGAGAGGGAGACTACTGGAGGGCACCCTACACTTTCAGGCCGTTTTTCCCCTGAAGGAGAGAGAGAGACTGCTGGGTCGGTGAACACTTAGCCCAAACCCGACTGCCTGCCAGATCGTTGCCCAGAATTATATCAACCCCCTCTATACGCAATGCTGGTCTCACACCCATCAGAACCCCACGCTGCCCCAATTCACAGTCTAAGTTCATCTTATGCACTGGGACAGCCACTACATCCAAGCCCATTCCTCGCATAAGGATCTTGTCACCAGTATCAGTCTTCTCAGAAAAACACAAAACGGATTCCAAAACATATGAATCAAAAGCACCTGTGTCCCTTAAAATCTTAACAGGCACTTGAGTGTCACTACCAACCAGTGATACAAACCCATCTGAAATGAAAGGCAGATAGGACTCGTCAATGGCACCAGTCAGGCCAGATTCCCCCCAGTTACGTTGCCACGCCACCACATCCACAGGGCCTGAAACACTCGCAGCCAGGGCCGCTGGTTTTACACGCCCGCCTCAGCATGCTGCTTCTTAGCTTTTAGCATTGGGCAGACCGACTTCCAATGGCCTGCCTCACGGCAATAGTTACAGACATCCTTTCTATTCTGAGGTGCTGCCCGGAACCCCTTACCTGAGGAAACGCCAAAACGAACAGGTGATCTACCACCCTCCTTTCGCCCAACAGGCTCCCTTCGAGGCTCACCAGGCCCTGCCCTTATGAACAATCACATACTCATCAGCCAGCCCTGCAGCCTCAGCAGCAGTTGTAACCTTGCGCTCATTAAGATATGTGGCAACCCGACTGGGCAGAGTGTCTTTAAATTGCTCCAGGATGACCAAATTGCACAATCCCTCAAAGTTATCAACACTTGAGGCTACACACCAACGATTGAAATGATTAGTCAGCTCCCTTACAAACTCCATATGTGACTGATTAGCCCTCTTCTCCCATGTCCTAAAACGCTGGCGATACGCCTCTGGGACCAACTCATACGCCTTCAGTAAAGCAGCCTTGACTGACTTATATGTGAGGTCACAGCCCAAAGACGCATACGCCTCCCTGTGCTTTCCCTGTCAACACGCAATGCAGCAGCAATGTTTGGTCAGAATCTGACCAGCCTCTTGCCTCTGCCAGCCGCTCAAACAAAGAAAAAAACACATCTGGATCTTTTTCGTTGAATTTAGGCAGGAGACGCAGACTACTCACCACTTCAGGGGACTTTGATGGTGAAGAAGAACCATCCCCCCCTTGCCAAACCTCTCCAGACAGTTTACCCTCTTTGACTAACCCCAGGCTAGTAGCCTGCAAGTCTATCTTTGCCTGCTCTGTCTCACGCCGCAAGCGATGAATGGAGCTAACATGGCAGGAAAAGTGAGAGGAGTGCAAGCTCGCATTCTGAATAAAAATCCCTTGGCCACATACTCACCATGTGCATCTCACACGTTAAACCTAGTTGGTGTCCATGCAGCCCGGACCTGCCCAGAAATAGACATATTCTTTGGCTTCATCAATCAGCTGTACAAACTATTCAGTGGCAGCCTTCATCAAGGGGAAATCTTACAAAGAGTTTTGGGTTGTTCTCTGCACAGCTTGTCTGACACACGATGGAGTGCGTGGATAGAGGCAGTGCGCCCAGTGGCAAAACATTTGCCCGGTGTGATCCAGGCATTAGACACCGTTATCACTACAGGTAACCTCACCAGTGAAGCCAAAGCTGAAGCACAGGGTCTAAAGACCTACTTTCAGTTCTTTAATGCAGTTTTGCTCCTCACTTTTTGGGTCAAGGTGTTACAATGCATAGACGATAGAAACCTTACCAGCCAGTCCTCAACCATCTCACTTGATGCGCAAGCTGTCAATATAAAGGAACTGGAGGAGGAGATTGCCTGCATGCATGCATCATGGGACAGTTTTCTGACAGAGGCAACTGCTGTTGCCCAGAGATAGAGTGTTTCATGTTGCAATGGACAGCATAATCTCTCAACTACATGTATGGTTCTCATCAATGTAGCAGATATGTGACGAGTTCTGCATCCTGTGGAAATTCAGAGATATGCCACAGGACAGCATCAGTGCATCATGCTCATAGCTCTCTGAGAAATATAAGAATGACCTCACAGAGTCCCTTGAAGACCAAATTCAGCACTTAAAGAAAATATATAGTGCAACTTTTGAAGACGGTCTTGGACCTCTGGACCTACTTAATGCCATATACACAATGGGACTACAGAGCATTTATGGAGACCTGTGTGTCCTGCTGCGTATTTTCCTGTCTCTGCCTGTGACTGTGGCTGGAGGTGAGCGAGCCCTCAGTAAAATGAAGATAATAAAAAACTACTTGCGCTCTAACATGTCCCAGGAGAGGCTCAACGGTTTGGCAATGCTCTCCATTGAGCGTCAACTTGCCAAGAAACTGGACTTTAAAGACATCATAGAAGATTTTGCCACAAGGAAAGTTTGGCGCATGGCATTTGGAGTTCAAATCTAAACATGTCATACAGCAGTAGCGTAAAATACGATGGTAAATATTCATTTATTTCCTGCTAGTGTCAGAATTCCAGTACATATGAAGAGTGTATTTGGCAACAGCTTATGAGTAGTTTGTTAATGTTAACCATTATTGTCAATGCTCGTCACTTGTCTTTCACAGAGAGAGATGTGAGGAGTAGAGAGGAGAGGAGAGGAACAGGAGAGGAAGAGCAGAGGAGAGGAACAGGAGAGGAAGAGCAGTGGAGAGGAACATGAGAGAAAGAGCAGAGCAGAGGAGAGGAACAGGAGAGGAAGAGCAAAGCAGAGGAGAGGAGCAGGAGAGGAAGAGCAGTGGAGAGGAACAGGAGAGGAAGAGCAGTGGAGAGGAACATGAGAGGAAGAGCAGTGGAGAGGGACAGGAGAGGAAGAGCAGTGGAGAGGTAAAAGGAGAGCTCTGGGCACGGGGGGGGGGGGCATCTAAGACGATCTTGTCCCGGGCCCAGGCAGGACTGTCAGCTGGCCTGTACTGAACAGTGTAACCGTTAAAAGTTGAGACGTAGCTCTATCTTCAGCAGACCGATTGACACGCAGTCGAGACTCGAGTCGAGACAGTTCTTGCTTTAGCAGAGCGGTGTTCGTACGGTGTAGGGGGGAGGGGCGACGTTAACTCTTGAGGTGTGAAATACAGGATCATAGTTTAGAGTAAGAAGTTCAGAGTTAATATTTAAACATTTACACTTACAGCTTTGATTAAGTGACACTTCCTTTTTACACTCGGTTTGACAACACCTATTTAACGACTGAGAGTTAATTATAATGGATTAACGCTATCCAGAGTATAATTAACTCTACTAGTGTATGTCTAGTTTAACACCAAGAATTCAATTCTTCTCAATTTGCTGTGTGTATTGAATAAGCATCTGTCATACTTCCACCCAGTTACTGGATTTCCACCAGATATTTTACATGATTTTTTTGAAAGCGTTATTCCTGTGGAATTATCTTTGTGTCTGAATGAACTGATAGCAAAAAAAACTTATTACATTTGATGAACAAGCCACAGAAAATTACAAAAGCAAACCTTGCAAAGGGAAATATTGGAGGCAATGGGCATGAAAATTGGGCACTGCTACGATTAATCCCTCTCATGATTGGAAGCAGTATTCCAGAACAGAAGCCCCCATGGGAAATTTTGATGGACCTAAAGGAGATTGTTGAGATTGCCGTGTCCAGCAAATTCACTGAGGAAATACTGGGTTACTTGGAGAATAAAATATCTGACCATCGGAATCTGCTTATTCATTGTTTTCCTGACTTAACCCCATGGCCAAAGCACCACTTCATTGAACATTATCCACATCTGATATGCTGCTTTGGACACCTAGTGGAATTATGGACAATGAGGTTCAAGTCCAAGCATAGCTTCTTCAAAAAAGTGGTGCATGATGTTCACAATTCAAGAATATACTTTACTCTCTCTTCAAAACATCAGCAACTGATGGCATACCACTTTGATGGCCCTAATCTGTTTAAACCACGACTGCATATTGGCAATATTGACACTGTCAGAACAACATCATTGGATGAACTACTGAGGACCGCAATCAAGAGAAAATATCTGTATCAAGATACTATCTCCCTGGCTAAAGACATTCATTTCTATGGGATGCATTATGTAAAAGACATGATAATATCTGTCAGTCAATGCAGTGGGCTCCCAGACTTCTACAGAATACTTGGTATTGTGGTTAATCTTGATAAAGTGTCATTTGTCTCGAGAAAGCTCTCATCCTGGTTCTTGGAACATTACAGGTCTTACAAAGTTGTCCAACACAGGTACGGAGACATAGAAATCCTGGATCCAGAGGTTTTGAACGACTATCGCCATCTGGCTGACTACACTGTACAAGGAAAGCTGCTTGTGATCCCAAGGACGTGCCTGTTGTATTGAAAGGACTTGTAATGGTATGTTATAAATCAGTTATTAAGTTCCTCTCCACTCCTGTTTTTCTTGTTCCTCCTGTTGGATGTTTGGAGGAGAACAGTTTACTGTGCATTTGTCTTCTCTGCCCCCTAGCCATGTTGTCAAAATCTGTCACAATTCTTATGTCATTAAAATGAATCAGAATTGTAAAATAAATGTGATCATCACGATTAGTATAGTAATGAGTTTTGATAACTCTGATAAAGACTAGCTCTTTTATTTAGTTATTCTTTAAATTACCTAATTTATTTTTCCTTTCACAGGCTTTGTAACTGCGAGTGCAGATAAATCCAAAACTCATGCGGAAAGTCCACCTTACTCAACCATCAGAATCTGTCGAGCATCTGCAAAATGAACTACGGGAGAAGCTCGGACTTGAAGGTGGATTTTCTCTACAATATGAGGACCCGGATTTTGATAATGCACTTTCTAATTTGGTGGACATTGTAGAGCTGCCAGTTGCCCCTTCCACCTCTTTCTTTGATACGGTAAACTCCAGCTCTACTCTAGTTGTTCATAGATATTTACGAAACACTGCAGAGTGGCCTTGTCTATTTCCCATCCCCCCTTTCTCTTATGATGTGGAGTTAAAGCTCCGAAAGGGCAATGAAGTGTATGAGAAGACGGGCAAAGGTGTCACTGTAACGAGGGACATGAAGATGGGCATACTGGAAAAGTCGCAGATACAATATTTGCCCTGAGAGCCTACCCTGACAAACATCAGATTTAAGCTGTTTCTTGGAGCCGGGCAGCAGCACAAGCTGGACAGTAAGCCTCAAATACAAACTTGGTAACTATAGGTCAAAGCTGCGTAATGCAGACTGCAATGAGATCAGTGTAAACAGAAAAAGAGGGAGGGAGGAAGATGGTGACAGGAGTCGTCCGTTTTTGAAAAAACCAAAGCGAGGAGAGGTCAATTATCATCCAGAAAACCACGATGATGGTACATTAGAAGGGGAAAGATCTGCCATGGTAAATGAGATGAAAAAGAGAAGCAAAGACATGACCTTCATCAGAGAGAAGATGGACCTCACATTCTCCATAAGGAGGAAGGAGATTGTGGATCAACAACCTATGGTGTCATAGATCCAGGAGAGATGGCCTGCTCTGTTTTCTGAAGAACAGGTAATAAAATCTGTGTTATTTAATTTCAGATTAATATTTTTAGAGTTCCTGTTAGCACTGAGTTTCTTAACTACTATATAACTGTCTTAAAAGGATAGGTCATATTTTTTTGAAAGGTGGTGCTTGGTGTCCCAAAGCAGTATATTCCAAAGTTGTGCTAATACATTGACTGCGGATAAATGTTCAACACAACCTCATTTTCAAATTTTGCTACTGTGTGACTTTGGTAAATCTAAACTAACCCTTTACAACACCAGAGTCACACACTAGCCCCATTCACACAGGAGAAGACGCATAAAAGCCACAGCCGCAGTTCGCCAATTCTCCGCCGATGGTGATTCACACAGAGCAAAGCAGCTCCGCCTTATAGACGAACCGCCGTAAATTCACACAGAAAGCCGGTGCTGCGGCTCCTAAAGAGGCATGACGGTACACGTCATGATGATGACGTCGGTGCTTTATCAAGGTGTTCCACCGTGTCCTCCCTGTCAATCTTACTCCCTCACTCAGAGGACAAAAGCTTGTTTTCTGGGGGAAAGTTCACTGAAGTTTCGGTCCGGAGGGCTGACCATCGCTGTGATTTATTTTCATCACAAACACTCGGTGAATTAAAGTTTTTTGCCGGTGAAAGACGCTGTTTTTTGGGCAGAGGAAGAGTCGGTAGGACGGACAGGAAGACAGACGCTTCTCCACGTATACGGTATTTTTTTTCTCATATAAGTTGCCAAAGACAGTTACAGTCACTACGTTACTTTTGTTTAGTCATGTAACATAGCTTTGTGGTAAATTTCTCTGTATTAAGTTGAGTGAAGGACCTGTGTAGTCGACACGCCCCCGATACGCAAAGCCGGCTTATCCGTTCACACTGGTTGGGTTCTCCAATAATACGGCCCTGATACTACCTCCAGAGGTGTATCAGGGCTGGAGCGAAATTTCACCCCTCGCCGCCTCCGAGAGAGTCACACTGAGACGGAGGCGGGGAATTGGCGTACTAAAGCTGCACCCAAAAGCCAGTGTGAATGGGGCTACTAACACAGACTAACTAGCAGATCAAGAGAGTGGTGGACCAGCAACCACAGTGAAGTGTGGTTGGTTTGGAGAGAGCACGATTTGGTTTATATGGAAGTGACGTCCCATCAGAAAAGGAGTGTCTGTTGGCAAGGTGAAGCAGTGACAATATTCTAAATACAGCATACACTTAAGCTGATCATCTAAAGTTGGTAATACAATGACTTTGGATCTCACAGTATCTCATACACCAGACTTCAAACAGTCCACCTATCCCTTTAAAGTCATTAGATAAACATGTGAACTCTGTTGAAGGGTAACACGAGTGATTCCTATAAACTCAATTATCAATTATTTACAGTAATAATTATTTTAATTTAGGTTTTTTTCGGCATAGACACCTTTATTAAGCAGTAGACAAATAGGAAATATGGGAGAGAGAGGGGGATGTGACATGCAGCAAAGGACCTCCGGCCGGAATCGAACCAGGGTTGGCTACGTATGTGGCATGCACTCTAACCACTCGACCTCCTGCGCGCCTAGAATAAATGTTTTAATACTGAAATGTGATTCTGCTTTATGTTCAACAGATTTGTGCAGAGTTCTACCGTGTCACCACCAAGGAGCTTTTGGGGACCTTCAGATCAGCCTCAGATGAGTACTCTACTCGCCTGCTGAAATTCTACCATTCCAAGACGGGTGCCATTGGTCAAGAAATCGAAAAACTCCTTGACAAGCTTGATCACCAGGTAGACTGATCACTTGAGATCAATTTAAATGTTTATTATTGGAGTTAACATATCTGTGGCTCAGTCTCAAATTTTTGCTCTCAAAGGGGAACACCATTTATGTATAAAAACAGTGTTGGTCACTTCTCTGATGAGTAGTTTCTTTTATTATTTTTTTTGGGGGGGGGGGGGTTTCAGGCATCTGACATTGGAGTACACAGAAGGAACACATCTCTGCAAGGTCTACCCCTGTTTCTATGCAAGGATTCAGAGAAGCTCTTTAGGAAATGCTTGGTGAGTACAGTAGGAGGCTCAACATTTTTAGATTTTTGGGAGGGAATTGGTTCCTAATTTTTCATTTTCAGTTATCTCTGAATTTGGCACCACTACCCTGTTTTTATCAGGAAACTGATCCAGATGACAGGAGCCTCAAAACCAAGCTTATACTTTAAGTCCGCTAAAACCTGACTCAAAAAGTCCATACTTTTTCTTAAAGCGCAACTCAGCATTTATTTTCTTGTAATTAGCCTCTCAACCGACATCCAGACAAGAGGATAGATATAATTTTTTAGACTGTGCGTGCATTAACAAGAAAAAGACATGCAGAGATCACCCACCGTTAATTAGCTTAACTCCAGTGAATGGTAGTAAACGGGATTCACTCTGCTTAGTCATCAGATAAACTTTCCAACAGTGTTAATGGTCCTCTTTGCTTGTTGTGATTTGTTTATTTACCCAGTTATGACAAAAACAACAGGAAGAAGACAACAAAATAAAATGTCGGTCCTTGTCCTTGTACATTTTATTTTGTTGACCTACATCTTCCTGTTGTTCTTGTGCTGTTGTTGCGCTTTACTTCCTGTAAGTATTTAAAAAAGATTTTAAAATAACATCACTCGCTAATCTGACTTTTAAAATAACATAACTGGGTAAATAAACAAATCACAACAAGCAAACAGGACCGTTGTTCACCGTTAGAAAGTTTATCTAATGACTAAGCAGAGTGAATCCCGTTTACTACTGTTCATTGGAGCTAAGCTAATTAGCACTGGGTGATCTCTACACATCTGTTTCTTGTTAATTCACCAAAAAATAGGAGTATGGCTTTATGTTGCTTTTGGCTACACGCAGACGTGCATGGCAAACTATTTTGTTTTGTTTTTATGGGTGTTTTATTCAGCTGGATAATGATACCCATTTTACAATGTTAAATTGTATGCCTTTAACTGGCATCGTTTTTTGAAATTTTACATAAAACTGTTGTGAACTGCACAGGTGCTTTTACAGGTTTTGCGTATTTGTATTTGACCCGGCCACTTCAGATATGTCAGCAATGTTGTTGCTGTTGTTGTAATGCACCGCACAATGACATGTTTACGAGATGGTAAATATGTTTTGAATGTATTTGACCATAGGTCAATAACATTTGAAGTTACTGTTTTTATGGAGCTACTTATTCTGCACTTGGGTTTGCTGCATTAAGACAGCGATTATCTGCTGCTAAAGTAGCTGTGGTATATCTTGCTTGTTCTACTGCTGTCTGGCATTCTGAAATTTTCCAATTATCACTTTTAATAAAGTATGAAGTAAACTTAAACTTAAACAATTTTAAATGTTATTAACCTTAACTTAACAACCCTAACTTACTTAGTTAGTACTTGCTTAGTAACAACCATAACTCTAACTTTTAAGTTTTACTAATAAAGAAAAGTAAATTATCTGAACAAAAGATTATTAGTTGACAAACTTAAAAAAAAAAAAAAACAGACTTTTAAGTTGGCACTACTCTAACATTCAAGTTTGTCTAAAGAAAAAAATGTAATATACAAACAAAATAATATTAGTTGATGTAACTTTTTTTAAAACTCAAGATCTTTTGTTGGGCTCAATTCTAAAAAATGTATTGCAGTAAGTTGCCTTGAAATTTTGAGTTTTCTCAACTTTTTCATTTTTACATTGTTGTAACACAATTCCAAAAATCAAAAAGAGCCAACAAGCAGTTATAGCAAAAGGGAAACATAATACGTGACCTTCAATAAATAATTGTGAGGATTTTGTGTCCAAAACTCCCGCCACCACACACAATAAGTAAAAGAACTAACCACACCCTCTCAATGTGTCATCGCAATGATGCCATCAACGCAATGACGTAAAACCTATGTAAAGGAGCAGGCAAAATATATTTTGCTACAGTGGTAGTTGTTTAGGAATCACCATGCGCTCTTCACATGCTCTGACAAATCACAGATTGTGACTTGGCTTAAGAAGAACTTTCAGTCATGAGTTTCTCTTTCTTTGTTTTATCTCCTGCAGAAAAGCGTGGACAACAACTCGGCACAACAGACACAGACAAAGCAGAAGACATCAGGACAGCACCGGCAGCAGACCATTAAAAAGCAAAATGAGTCGGCAGTGGATCGTTCTCAGATGAGTTGGAGTCGGATGGTGCAGTTGATCAGTTTGGTGATGAATCAGAATGTGATTCCTCCAGCGTAGACATGGGAGACGAATATATACCACCTAAAGGTGAATGTGAGGACAGCACAGATGATTCGGATGGAAGTGAAGAATTCTTTGATGACACAATTGACGTGATATCCAAACGGAAGGCCAAAGAAAAGAGGACCACTAAGGCCATACAGTGTCATCAAAGTGCAGGTGCAAAGCCCCAGGTTCATGCAAACAAGAAGCAGCATCCCTACCACATCAAAAAGTCCTCCTGGTACAGAAGATGGTGATACATCACTGTCTCCTCCATCTGTGTCTGTTCCTGCAGTCTCTAAAAAGTCAGATGGGAAAAGGGTATATGACAAAACGCAGTACTGCCAGTTTTGTGAAACTTCAGTAAATAAATATTTAAGACATCTGGAGCGTCTTCACAGTGCTTTGGCTGAAGTTGCCAAGGCTTTAAATTACAAGAAGAATTCAAAGGAAAGAAAATGTAATTTGAATTTTTGCAACTTTGTGCACAATGCATCTGTACTCAAGAGTGGACAAGGGAGCCTCATCGCAAAGAAGCAACCCAGAACACACTGTTCGGAGGAAGAATTTTTGCACTGTTCCCACTGCCTTGGCCATTTTGCCATAAAACTGATGTGGTGATCTTAGAAATTGTGATAAACGACCATCCGAAGAGGAGGCACAGGAGACATTTTCTAAAACTCGAGTGCTGGCCACCTGCTCTATTGAACAACCTTCAGCTTCAGGCACACCTGAAATGTTTAATGATCTGACCAAGAGCATGCGTCAAGATTATGTCACTGATATTGTTAAAACTGATCCAGCAATCAGGGGTTTTGGCTGCCATTTAATGAACAAGGTCATGGGTAGTAGTACTGACACAGTTGGCAATAAGAAGACTTTCACACAACAGCTGAGGAGTCTTGGTAGGATGATAAAAGCTGCAAGAGAGATAACAACTATGAAGGAGACCATTAAAATTGCACGTCACGTAGGCAGATTTGACAAAACGACATTTAAGTCCAAAATTCCAAGTCTTAATGGTAAATTGGGTAATGGATTGAACAACATGGCAAAGTACTTAAGAGCCGAAGCACTGCAGAACTTAGATCATGCAGAAGCAGAGCGGTACCATGCATTTTCCACTATTTATGATAGTCACTGGGGTGTGTACATGTCAGGCAGTGGTGGACAGTAACGGAGTAAATTTACTTGAGTACTGTACTTAAGTACATATCCAGAGGATTTGTACTTTACTTGAGTATTAGATTTCTTTGGTACTTAATTTCTAGGAAGGCTGAAAAGTACTCGTTACTTTCAGGTCTGCTCTTTTTTTTTTTTTTTTTTTCTAAAATACTATCGGACACAAGCTGTGTTTGTCAAAGAAGGAAACCTATCACAGTGCACGCTCTCCACTGGGATCTACGTAAAAGCGGAAATACGTCATCCCTCCCCATAAGGATACCACCAAAGTAGCCACGCTCTCGACTGCGTTTGTCAACACAAAACCGCGACAATGGCTGCATCAGATGTAGTTTTTTGTAAAGCAGTGATTCTCAACCAGTGGTCTGGGGACAACATTGGTCTTTGAGGGGGTTCCAGTTCCCAACTTAGCTAAATGATAGAGAGTTAGTTGGACGGTGCAGGTTCATTTGGTTACAGTTTTAATGATTGTTAATAAACATCTGCATCTGCAACATCTGCTGCATTGATGTTGCTAGGTAAGCGTCCTGCGTCCCTGACACATTAAAATCTGAAAGGACGCACTAAACTCACTATCCATGCGTCCCGGGGACGCACCTCATTTTCCCCATGAAAAACGATACATTGTGAACATTAAACAACTCGTGTTTAATCTCAGTAACTGGCAAAAGGAACCTTGTTGTTAGCAGACCGGACAAGCGCTGTTTCAACCCTCTGCGCATCTGCTCGGCGCAGACGTGATCCCCTGTACAAAGTATCGCGACATCCTAATTTAGCCGCTACCAAAACAACTAGCCCGTCACCGCTGATTTCCTTTCAACCAGGGGCGTCACACCCGTGGGGGATGTGTGTGTTAACACCCACACTTTTCCCGTTGAGAGGGTTCAACACCCACACTTTTTCTGCAGTTTTCCACAAACGCCTTACTGCGGCCGCTCTGTGTCTGCACTCGCTGCAGCTGCCTCCTCTCTCCTCTCTCTCCTGTTGCTGCTTCAAACATGACACCGGCTTTGGGACTGACCGGCTGATGATTGGCTGTTCTGCCTTAAGTCCCGCCTCTCTTGCTATGTTAGATTTATTGTTCAGCTCGTGCTGATGAGGCGGGATCTACCGTAAAATACCAAATAATAGCCGGGCGTGTATTTGTCTCAACCACTTAACAGACCAGGTGTTTATTTGGGACAGGCGTTTAATTCCCTCCTCACAAAAATCCGGGATGAAAATGTCACAAACTTCTCCAGCTTCTCTGTGAAATCTCTGGAAACGGAGAGCAACCAAAAACAATGTCTGTAACGTTCACTGATGATTATAAACGTTGATTACTCCTGATACGTTCAGTATACAGGTCGACACCAAACCACATGATGTGTTGTATAATGTGTTTATGTGTTTACAGCTGCTAATGTATGTAACGCTGTTACTGTGATGACAAATGACAGTTAAATATTTAATCTGTCTATAATAACCACATCCTGACATGTAACTGTGATTTTTGATAATCTGTTAATTTTTTGTCATGATTGTTATTATTAGTACTCAAAGGCTGCAAATCAAGATAAGAAGCTGCAACTGGCAGTGAGCAGCTCTCTTTTCTATTAGCAGTGAAGTGACATAGTCCATGACAGAACATTATAAAATATGATAATGTATAAAATAACATTTAATGGTAAAAAAAAAGTACAGTTGCAGTAGGCTTCTATTATAAATATTATAATTAAACAAATCAAGACAGATGTCACATTTACATGTCAGGGTGTGGTTATTATAGACACAGATTTAATATTTAAGTGTCATTTATCATCACCCCCCGACTCAAAATTGTTTTAAAAAAACACCACCACCACATCCATCCCCCGCACTTTTGAAAAGCTTGCTACACCTCTGATTTCAACATTTAATAATACAAACTTCATAGTAAATAAACCGACATTTCCACTGCTCGATGCTGTGCTCATTTGTGTCACATTTAGGGGACGTGCTGTAATGAAATAAATAAAACATAATCCGATGGTGGTGATGAAAACTACATTGAAGGCCAGCCGCCATTTTGTTACTGTCATATGTCATGCCACTGTGACAGTTGTTTTACAATAAACTTTTCAGATTTGGAATTTAATTTGTTCAATTTCAGATACATTTTGAACATACATGAATATATCCGTTTATTATAACCATACTAAAACCCACTAAACTCACCACCTGTGTGTCCCGGGGACTCACTACATTGAAAACCTATCAACATCACTGTGCTGTCCTCCTGTCCTCCCATTCATTTGATTTGTTTTTACAGGTGTTTCTGCAGGCTTTATATAACATTGTGGTTCTAAAAGCAAGCACATCAGTGCAGGTGGTTTCAAAGAGTTCATTCTCAGAAAACAAGAGTTAAAAGGTCCTTAAATTCATTTAGAAAAAATTATAGTAATTCATTGATGTGAAAAATAAGAAATGTACTCTTACTTTTACTTAAGTACCTTTAAAAGCAAGTACTTTTTTACTCTTACTCAAGTAACATGTCAACTGAGCTACTTTTACTTGTAACGGAGTAAATTTTGACCAGTAGTATTTGTACTCTTACTCAAGTACTGGGGTCGAGTACTCTGTCCGTCTCTGATGTCAGGTCATGGCAGGATGGACCAGAGGGAGGCCAAATTTATTGCTCCCAAGCACTTACCATTTACAGGTGATGTTAGACTTCTTCATGCTCGTCTAGATAAAGCGGTAACCCAAGGGATCAAGGAATTGAAAGAGATGGTTTCAACAGCTAACTGGAAACGGCTGTGTGAGACTACTTTGACAAATGTAATACTGTTCAACCGCCGAAGGGAAGGTGAAGTCTCTAAGATGGAGCTTAAGTTCTTTCAGATAAGAAAGAAATCAGTGCCTATTGAAGAAGTCGAACAGCACCTCACAGTCAACGAGATGAGTATGTTCTCCCATTTCACTCAGATTGAACTGCCAGGAAAGCTTAGCCAAGGTGTTCCTTTACTACTAACCCCACAGACTGAAGAAGCACTTGAACTGCTGTGCAATAAACAAGAGGAGTGTGCCCTTAAAAAAAAACATCTACTTGTTTGCTCGTCCAGAAAAAGACACCTATCTCTAAGGTTCTGATTGCATTAGAAAATATTCAAAAGAATGTGGTGTCAAAAACCCCAAAGCCCTTCGCTCCACAGAGCTGCAGAAACAAATTGTAACATTGTTGAGTGTACTGTATCTTAAAGACCGTGATCAATTGGCAAGGTACCTCGGCCACAATATTAGGATCCATGACGACTTCTATAGGCTCAAGCTGGACACCCTTCAAATTGCCAAAGTCAGCAAGCTCCTACTTGCTTTGCAGCATGGGCGGATTGGAGACTATATAGGGATGAACCTTGATGAGATAGACATCTCCCCAGATGGTATGTACACAGCATTTCTCTGCATGACCCAATTTGTTTTATTAATTCTCTTAAATAGACTGTTAAAATTATTTAGCCTTTTGGAATAGTGTACATTTAATTATGCTATTTTTTGGTAAAAAACGTATTTTCTTAAAAGGTTAAAGCTCTATAATGTGATTGCAATCATTGCTATAGAGTGTTTGTTCTGTAACAGAGGGTTCTCCAGCTCCAGAAAGTACATTTTCAGGTGGGTTGCCAATTTCACCCAGACAGGAAAGAGAACCCATTTATCAGCTACAACCCCTTTATCAGCTTCAATTTTATAGTGTTCCAGGTCTGATTTGTTTCTTTGTCTTTGTGTTATCAAGGACCATGCTGGAAATAAGTTGTACACTTTTGCATGTCATCCTTTTGGATTACTGTTTTATTGTGTTTTCGATCCATAAATAAATCAATCAAAAAAAATCACTTCAAATTTCACCTGTTTATGCTGTATCTTGTCTTGTCTCTCTCCAGATAGGATAAAATTGGTGTCTCAACCTGAAAAAAATGAATTTTCATTTACTAAAGAGCTGCAGAGATATGGAGACCCCTAAACAAACACGCTATAGCAATTTGTCACAAATAGTGCTATTTATTTAACATTTAAGTTAACAAAACAGATTCACTTGTATTACCTTTATTTTGCTTAATCCCATAGAGTCTGTACCAACACTGATGCCCGACAAGGAAGAGGTGCAAGGAGAAGACGAGATGGGGAAAGGAGAAAACAGCAATAACAGGGGAGGAGAAGATGGCGAGACAGAGGTCATGTATTGTCGGGTATATGTAACTTTTATAGGTAATGCATCAGGGTTGAGATGTTGCTATACCTACAGTGCTGGATAACAAAAAAAGATACACAACTGACTAATAGCATGAGGGGGGCTAACCCTGGTACAGTGTTTCCTCTACATTCATTTAAAATCCTATGAATCCTATAAATCATAGCCGCCGCTCCTTCAAATGTCTTCTTTTTTTTTTTTTTTTAATTGTCGCAAATACACCACCGCCGCATCATTTCTCCACCTTCACAGCAGAGTCCTGCACTGGGTCGGATGTCGTCGCGAGTGCTGAGGTAAACTAGATAACTATCTTGCTCAGTATCTACTCTTTGGAGTAGATTCCCTCCGCCCTCCCCCAATAACTTACCGGTGCCATCGACGTTAATTACTCGCGAGAGCGCAGCCTTGAAAGTGACATCACGTCAAGCACCCAGGCACCAGGTCGGAGAGTCAGAGGAGTGTCATCTTGAAAATGGGGCAATGACTCACCGGAGAAAAGGTAGACTTATTAGCTTAAGAAAACTTATAATAGATTTTATAAGTTCAATAGACATTCGCAAAATATTGATGGCCAGCTAAGGTTACGTAACATGTCGGTAGCTTAATTAATTGGGCCCGGTGCCAACTCAACTCAGTGTCCCTAACGTGAGTAAACTAATTGATAGCATTAAGCAAATGTATACACGCCATGATGTAACTGCTGACTGCATTTTCAGATGAGCTTGTTCAAATATTTCTCTAAACCCAGAAAAATTCCTTGTTCTGAGCCTGGGCAGAGACGTTCTACTATTGTAGAGACAGATCACTCTGATCATTTTGAATGGGGAAATCTGCGACGCCAAAGATGGCGCATATCCCGCCCCTTTCACCAACAGCCAATCACCTGCGTTGTCACAGTCGAACCGGGAAAATTATAGCCCAATCATGTTGTTTCACCAGCGCATGCGCACAAGTAGTTTTTACGACAGCGAGAACGTCTCTGGTAGAGTCATTAACGGCACTGGAGTAGTGTCCGAAAGTCCGTTTTTCTTTTTGCCGTTGAGCTCACTATATAGTGCACTATGATGGACTCACTATGTAGTGACTACGGAGTAGGGAATGAGTGGGTGATTTCGGACACAGCCCCAGAGCACAGCAGCCGGCACAGATTCAGCCGTACGATGGACGTCGGTGTCGTAAATCCGCGCGCATGCGCAGTGGAGTTCTCCCTGTAGGAAAAGAGCATTTTAAACATTATTTCTATGGTAAAGTCGATGTTTTTTGGTTTTTATGTGTATCTTATTTCACTGGCAAGCATGTCTGTGTTTTTTCCGTCCTGCTATCACGTTAAAGGGTGGATTTGACCATGCCTCCATTCATTTAGATAGGGGTCTGGTCTCTTTGGGCTTTTCGAGGCGTCGCCAAGATGGCCGCCGAGTGGCATGACTTGCCTAGAAGGACTTTGGCCTGGGTGCAATCTTTGCCACTGATTCTACAGCCTCATCAAGAGATTATTATTATTATATTTATTGTTTTTTAAATTTATTTTATTGTTATTATTTTTTATTTTTACATTCAGCCTTTAAAAAGCCCTTTTCCATGCCAGCCATTCAATAAAAAGGGGGATTATGCTGGGCATTTAAGTAAAATCTGCAGTCAAGTGTCATTTGTTTACGCCGCCACGGCTCCCCGGAGAGCCTGCCCCCGCTGCTAATAAAAATCCTGGAGGAAATGTAACCCGCTAGGTACTACAGAGTTTTGGACCAGTGACTAGGTTCGTAGAGGAGGGTTTAAAGAGGAAGTCACAGACACAATGAATAAATGGAGCCACGAAGTACGTTGAAAGTAAGTTGACTGTATTGAACTGTATGAAAATAAAATAAAATTCAGTGCAATGACATCTGATTGCTCAATATTTCACAGTCTTTCTTTAACATAAAACCAAATAAAAGTGTCCAAATGGAAACGTAATGTTCCTTTAAATGTTCCTTGAATGTCCTTGAATGTTCCTTGAATGTCCTTGAATGTTCCTTGAATGTCAGCGCGCTTCAGTCAAATGTATGTAAGTCAAGTCAGGGGAAGTTGAAAGAGTCAGGGGTTCAGGAGTCAGGTGTGTGTGTGGTGGTCCTACCACAGGCACACTCAGTTAAGGTGAAGAAGGGGCTGGATGTCCTCTTCAGGCTCAGGTACGGGTTCTCTACTCCTTTGGGTAAGGGGGTTTCACTAGCTCGCCATCTCCATCAACCAGGAGAATCCAGATCCACATCTAAAGGTTTCTGAAGGTTCTCAAAAAACCTAGCCTGTATAAAGACAGAGCTAGCACTACATAGAATCATCAAACTTCTCTTATGGCCATATTCAATACATATATCTCAACACACTACTGGAACACAATAGTGATTAAATGAATTATCTTTTTAACTGTACAGTTCTTTTCTTTTTCTCAATTAAGTATTTCCACACATTTTTAATCAACATTAATTATCTTAGCTATTTAACCATGAATTATGATAATTTTAGCTCCTTTACCATAAAATATTGTTCATTTTAATCCTTTAACCATTTCACACATATCCATTGAATTATGAACAGAAAATTAGCAAAATGCACCTTTAACACACATAAGAATATCAATTCAGGCTTCAGAGTTTCTGCCTTCCTGATTAATGAATATGTTTAACAGTATTTAACAAGACACACACCCTAAAGTGCATCTCAGAATGAGTACACACACACACACAGGAAAATAAATAGCACACCTCGTTTTTTCATCAGGTTATCAGAGCAAAATATGCAGCTTTAACTCTTAAAACACACAGTAAACAGTAGCGGCAGGTCACGTTCATGTATCAACAAGTTTTCTGCCCTCTCACATGTTGAATCACCATGTGGCTACTACAGTTAGCATGCGCTAGCGCTAGCTAGCTCGAGCAACTCACCAAGTCTCTGCCGAAAACAATAACTCACGGGTCCTCGACCACCTCTCTGCTTCAGGTAGGTACACTTTCCAAGGTTATTCTGTGTTGATAAGTTAGTTAACAACCGCCATTTTCGTGACTTCTTATTAACTTTCTCCTCCGTGCTCTCATCTGCTCGTACCGCTGCTCTGACTCTCTGCTCTCACTCCGCACCACGCTAACTCTGCGCTCTCACTCCGCACTGTAACTCTCGCGAGAACAGGGTGGGAATACTTTTTCTTAAAAATCATACATCTACTTTTTTTTTATAATGCAACAATTAATGACTGAGTGTGTGCAAAATTAATATTATTGACAGAATAATAAACTAAAGAGAGTTAAATTAATAAAAAGTATATTTTAAAGGAAACAACAATATTATCTACTGGGTTACAGAAACACTGTGGTAGTTTTTGTTTTTTGTGAAATAATTTTGTTTCTGTGTGCAAAGTAAATTAATAATAATAATAACAATCATAATAATAATGGTTTACAATTATATAGCGCTTTTCTATTGATACCCGATATCCAAAGCGCATACAGAAACCATTATTCATTCATACACATTCTCACTGGTGGTGGTAAGCTGCATGTGTAGCCACAGCTGCTCTGGGGCAGACTGACGGAAGCATGGCTGCCAATGTGCGCCAAACGGCCGCTCCGACCACCACTGTGATCATTCATACACATTCACACAAGGCAAGGTGAGTAAGGTGTCTTGCCCAAGGACACTATGACAGCGAGTATCCAAAATACAACTATGATGTGAAAACACTGTGTTTGCTCAGTTTAACAGCACTTAGGAAATATTTACAAAAGAGTGACGTTTTCACAGGGAGGCTAAAAATGTCATCCTCAACGGTAGCTGTTTTATTGTCGCTGTCTCATCTCAAACTCGCCACAATTTCTTCATCCCACAAAGACTAGTCACGTGCACTGATATTTTAATGTAGTTGTGTATGTGGGAGGGACAGCATGTGTTTATAAACAATACATACAGGATTTGCTGTAGCTCAATGGGATAATTTACTGTGAGCCCCTCATGAACAGCTGGGTTTGGTACTGGAGCTCAAATGACAGACAGACAGACAGACAGACAGATAGTTAGACAAACAGGTGGATAGAAATTACCTAAATGGTTCTCATTTTCATGTAGGTGGCTGCCCAACAATGGAGAAGCCTTGGACCAAAGAAGAAACATCAGCTGTCGAAAGTAGCATGAGCCGAAAATTAATTGAGAAGTTTGTAGTGCCAGGGAAAAATGACTGCATTGCCTGCATCAATGCAAACCAGGAAGCATTAAAAGAGCGTGACTGGAGAGTAGGGCTGTAATCTAGTCAACTGGTCGATTTACTGGTTGATACGTTCTGGCTTGACCAAAATTCTGATTGGTTGATTTTTGGCGTGTTAATTACATGCTGCTATGGCAGTGCGTAAACATGTAGCGGTTCCTCTCCATCCCAAAGCTGTGTGTCCTGCATATGGCATATTTGACTTCATCAGGAGGAAAGTACCAAGTGCTAATGGGGGTGTTTTCAGAGCACCCCTGTTTCACAGGTAACAGTTTCTTCAGAACACCCCCCTTGTTTTCACTATTTTGGATTAGCCCAACCCACTACAGACGAACAGATTGAAGAAACAGTAAGCTGACTTGTCTGCATTAGGTTGCTCCGTCCGTTTTAAGTATATGAACAATGATTTTTTCTTAAAGTGGACTTGCCTTTTGTGTTTAAGAGTAAAAGTTTTAGGTTAATAGTTCGTGCAGGGGCGCTGCCAGGGATTTTGGGCCCCATGAAAAGAGATCTAATTGGGCCCGTGTATAGGCCGGCAACATTTTTTTAAAATGTAAAACTATGCATTTTAATGATATTTTTGACTATCATTCCCATATTTGTGAAAAGAACAACATGACAGTTACGTGGTTACTGCTCACTGTCTCCCTTGTAGTCCTGCATGCAGGTCTAATTTATCTCCACAGCTGCAGACTCACAGGTGGTGGCATTGGATTTGGGGAGAAAAAATACGTATATGAGGCGATATGGTTTTTGCGATTTAATCTTCTGATTTCCAGAAAGTATAAACATTTCTCAGATTGTACTGAGAGTTGTATTGAGTCACACAGTCTGCATGCACCAGAAATGTTCTTATCTGTTCCTACTGCAAAGCAGGAAGGTGAGACTCCCAAACTACTGACCAAACATTCTATTTTAGTGATAGCTGAATTTGAACTGTATCATATATACACATATGCTCTTTTTTTTTATTTCAAAACTGTTTTTAATACATGAATATCATTCTGAAATAAATATGGATTATAGGGCATTTTATTTTACAACTCTCTTTTAAACCCTCTGAAAATGATGGTGGATCATCTGGAATTAACATTACTGTCTTCTGAAGGCCGTCACAGGCGAATTTTTTAAGATTTATTTAAGCCATAAGCATCATAGAAATCTTGAAATTGGAATGAATACGCTGATACCAAACATGTCAAACTGTTTTTACCGCGAGGTCCGCGACCTCAACGTGAAAGGATTACTTGTAATAATAACTTTCAGTCAGCACTTAATGAGGAATGAGATGAGGATGAGGAACCTGCTGATGCTCAAACTGAGAAACTAGATTCATGGCTGTCTGACTGCCTTCAATCTTTACAACTGCTGATATTATTATCAGCTTTAGGTTAGGGTTAGGGGGGTTAGGGTTAGGGAAGGGTTAGGGGGGCAGGGTTAGGGTTAGGGGTTAGGTGAAGTGGTAAAGTACTCAGAGCCTCCCCCTATGTTGACCAACGACAACATAGTTTGGAATAGAGAGACAACGGCATGGCACAGGCCGACGCATGTTAGTCCCCATCCCATTTCCCACTTGCTTGCATGAACCATGTGACAGAGGAGAGGAGAACAGATAGAGGAAGAGTAGGTGGAGAGGGGAGACGCGTGGAGCGACCCGCCATTCACAGTGACCTGTCAAATTGAAAAGCACACTAGAAGGTTAGTGGCTGAAAGTTATTTCAATTATTCTTATACAAAATGCTGGCTCAGGCATGTTTGGTGTCAAGCTCAAGAAAGGAGGAGAAGGTTGGGATTAGGCATGCAGAAGGGGAGTGGTTAAGTTTAGGATAAGCAACTGGTGTGGCCATATATAAGGCCAAGAAGACTGGCAAAACACAGGAAAACAGCACAGTAACACCAAAAGCAAAAACCACATTGCAGACACTTGGAGTGTGTCAATTAAGACAGTAAGCAAGACAGTGCCAGAGGTGTCATCATGGCAGGATACAGCACAAGTGGAATACTCTGAACAATGCTGGAGACCACTGCCTGTCATCCCAGAGGGAGCAGGAATGCCCCCTCAGACATCGTGACAGACATTTCCACCTGTTGTCTGAATTTAAGAGAACGTGGGCCTGTATGTCGGCCCGCGATGCTCCAAAAGCGAAAAACCCACAGGGAATTTCGAGTGATGACATGCAAAGTCAGTGCTTACTGGTAAAGCATAGGAGATTTTATGATTCTGTAGAAATATATTAGTCCCTAATGACAAAATGTCGCTCGCTCAGTGAGTTAGGACAATGCTTGGAAGTGTCATCATGTCACGAACCGCCCTAATGGAGTACTCTGAACAGTGCAGGGAACTAGTGCAAGTCCTCCGCCCAAGCTAAAATGAGCCCTCCAGGCACTCCTGTTATACCTGAATCCCTCCCATCAGCTAAGACACCGGGAGCACACACAGCCGTAACGGGGGATGTGGCTGCATGCGTCTGATGAGCAAAGCCCCAGGAGAGAATGTGGTGGGTGCAAGGAAGAGCTCAATGATAACGGAAGGCAGGAGGAATAGCCCCACTACACAGTGGCAATCATGTACTCCATCTTGTCTGAATTTAAGGGAACGTGGGCCTGTGTGTCGGCCCGCGATGCCCCAACAGCGAAAAAACCCTTGGGGAATTTCGATTGATGATGTGCAAAGCCTGTAATCACTGGGACACATCTTCAGTTGTGCGCCTCGAGGTCTCAGGGTGTTTCGACGGCTTACCACAAGACACCCTCACCCAAGGAAGTCCCGCCGCAGTTACGCCAGCTGCGGGGTGTGTCCCTCCTGTGCTACACTACACTAGCCACTTGTCTTTTTGAAAGCTTTTGTTTTGAGAAGAGTTACATTTTTAGAAATAGTTTAGAGCGCCTATTTTTAGACATTTCAGCTATTTAAAGCATTGATTTGGGGGGGCTCCCAAAAGCAACCAGCACAATTTCATTGTTAATCACCCAGAATGGCCTGTAGCACACCTTCAAATCACACCATCTCTTAGCTGTTGTTTAGCAGGCAGGACCAGAGAGCCGGCTTCCTCCCAGCCCCAAAGTCCACCCCAGCAATGACCAGGAGAAGCCCCGCCAGAGCGGAGCCCTCCCGGCCACCACCGAGCATGGAGGACCAAGGCCAGCAGAGACATGCTCTGCCTCCTTGATCCCCAATGGACCCAGGGCCAAGAAAAAAGCCAACTCTCCGGTTCCATACACCGCTCAACACAGAGAGTGGCAAAAAGAAAAAGAAAAATGTACAAATTTAAAACATGTAAGCAATGAAATATTACCAGGAATGAAGGTCCAAATCCAACAGCAGTCCAATGAAGAAGTGAAGAAGTACGTCCTCTCTGGGGTAAACTCCTCCTATCAGGTTGTTTTCTTTTTGTTTAACAACGGCCAAAGCAGGCCCTAGTCAATATAAGTGCTCTGTGTGTTAGTCAGGGTGCAAGTTACTGCAGTTGACAGCCACTCCCCCTGTGTAGGAAGGGGTGAAAGGCACTCTGGGTAAATAGCAAGAATGGGAGGGGGGAGGGAGAGGGGGGATAAGTCAGCCCCCACTGGTCTGAGTGAGGCAGTGCAGAGCCTTATGGGTAAACACGCCCCCTGACTGTGAATGTGGAAAAAAGGCTTAGGAGTGCTGGTAAATTTACTGTTATATACATGAACTCTTTAAGGAGTAAATCATGTGTTGGTAACATGTATTCTGGTACATTTTGTTATATTCACAGACAAAAAAGTACTTCTTAATCCTTATCTGGTCTCTTGCACCATAAGGGAGGTGGCTTGGCCAGCCCAGTAGTATGCCGGGGTAAAAAACACAGAAAAAAGAGCATGCGCCTAATACCATGCTGTGTCCAGCAGAGGGCGCCATCTGTGAAAACTAAATTGTCAAAACAAATGTAGCCATAAGTTAACTGCAGTACATCTGTACATCTATAGTGACAGTCACAGTCAGGACCAGTATCATGCTGTGGCCACAAGGGGGCGCCAGCGGTGACAATGGAGATGATGAAAATAAATTAGTGAAAAAAATAAAAATAAAAATCTAATGCAACTGTGTGAGCCCTGTCCCTGCTTGGGGGTAGATGCAGAAAAAAGAGGGGACTATTGGTTAGGGTTAGGCACAGGGAGGAAAGAGGTTAAGTTTAGGGTTAAGGAAACAGGGCAGGTTATAAATTAGAAATGTCAGGAAAGTAAACTGGTTGGGGTTAGGCATTAGAAAGGAGATGGTTAGGTTTAGGATACATAACAGGGGAGGTTTATAAAAGGAAGAAGCAAAAGAACAAGTAAGGTAGGTGAGTAAAAGACTATAAAGAGGAAAAAAAACAGAAAAAGAGAAAAATGTTGAAGAAACAGAAATATGTCCACTAGGGGCAGAAAGGCTAGTATGGGGATGGTCTGTCCCCTGCCAGGCATCTGAGGAGAACACGCAGGTCCATTAGGGGGACGTCCTTTGGGCCGTGTCACAAGGTGAGGAGGGGTAACACACGGTGGATGGGAAGCACACAGGTGTGCAGAAGGGGCCGCAGAAGGGAGGAGTGGAGATGGTTTTGGGCGTGTAAGGGGAGACATGGGCGATGCAGAGGGAGCACCTGCAGTTTTAGGGCTGCAGGGGGAGCAGCTGTGTACTAACAGTGGCTGCAGGTAATGAAGGACAGTAGGGGAAACAGCTTAGCGCTCCTCCTCCATCAGTGAGCATACTTGTTAAGCTGCAGATACTGATAAGGGAAGCTGTCGCTGAAGTGTTCCTCCCGTGTGTCCTGTGAGGAGGTGATGAGGGGGGACGCCTAGTGGTCGGGTTTAGTCTTTCAGTTAAGGGAGGAGTGGAGATCCCTTTGGGCGTGTAGATTTAGGGGCTGCAGGGGGAGCAGTTGTGTACTAACATTGGCTGCAGGTGATGAAGGACAGTAGGGGAAGCAGATTCGCGCTCCTCCCATATCAGTGAGCGTACTTGTTAAGCCGCAGATACTGATAAGGGAAGCTGCTGATGAAGTGTTCCTCCTGTTGGCCATGTGGGGGGGGGCGACGAAGGGGGACGTTTAGTGGCTGGGAAGCGCATTGCAGTGTGTGAGGGGCCTCAAATGGGGAGAGTGTGGATCCTGTGGGCGTGTACGAAGAGACACAGGTGATGAAGAGGGAGCGCATGTAGTTTTAGGGCTGCAGGGGAGGAGATGTGTGTTAACATCTGCTACAGGTGATGAAGGACAATAGGGGAACCAGCTTCGCGCTCCTCCCATATCAGTGAGCGTACTTGTTAAGCCGCAGATACTGATAAGGGAAGCTGCTGATGAAGTGTTCCTCCTGTTGGCCATGTGGGGGGGGGCGACGAAGGGGGACGTTTAGTGGCTGGGAAGCGCATTGCAGTGTGTGAGGGGCCTCAAATGGGGAGAGTGTGGATCCTGTGGGCGTGTACGAATGAGACACAGGTGATGAAGAGGGAGCGCATGTAGTTTTAGGGCTGCAGGGGAGGAGATGTGTGTTAACATCTGCTACAGGTGATGAAGGACAATAGGGGAACCAGCTTCGCGCTCCTCCCATATCAGTGAGCGTACTTGTTAAGCCGCAGATAGCTGATAAGGGAAGCTGCTGATGAAGTGTTCCTCCTGTTGGCCATGTGGGGGGGCGACGAAGGGGGACGTTTAGTGGCTGGGAAGCGCATTGCAGTGTGTGAGGGGCCTCAAATGGGGAGAGTGTGGATCCTGTGGGCGTGTACGAAGAGACACAGGTGATGAAGAGGGAGCGCATGTAGTTTTAGGGCTGCAGGGGAGGAGATGTGTGTTAACATCTGCTACAGGTGATGAAGGACAATAGGGGAACCAGCTTCGCGCTCCTCCTATATCAGTGAGCGGACTTGTTAAGCCGCAGATACTGATAAAGGAAGCTGCTGATGAAGTGTTCCTCCTGTTGGCCATGTGAGGGGGCGACAAAGGGGGCAGCCTAGTGGCCGGGATTGTGTCTGTTTTATTATTAAGGGAGGAGAGGAGATGCGAACGGTGCAGAGGCAGCGCATGCAGTGTTTAGGGGCTGCAGGGGGAACAGCTGTATGCTGTCATTGGGTGCAGGTGATGAAGGATAGTAGGGGAACCAGCTTAGCGCTCCTCCTATATCAGTGAGCGTACTTGTTAAGCCGCAGATACTGATACAGGAGGCTGCTGCTGAAGTGTTCCTCCTGTGGGCCATGTGAGGGTGCGACGAAGGGGGACGCCTGGTGGCCGGGAAGCACATTGCAGTGTATGGGGGGCCTCAAATGGGGAGAGTGTGGATCCTGTGGGCGTGTACGAAGAGACGTCGGCGATGAAGGGGGAGCGCATGTCGAGCGAAGGCAGCAGGGGAAGCAGCTGTGTGCCGACAACAGGTGCAGGTGATGAAGGACAGGAGAAGAGCAAACGTAGCGCTCCTCCTATATCAGTGGGCTTCCTTGTGAAGCCCCCGGGTCTGATAAAGGGAGCTGTTGCTGACTTGGTGCTGTGGTGAGCCCTGGCAGGGGGCAGTGTAAGAGGAAGGAATGGAGGCGAGGGTTAGTGAGCTGACGTAAACGAGCCGAGCAAATAAGTGGCCGGGTGGAGGAGGGTGTAGGAAAAATGCTCACCAGGCTCAGCTCCGTGCAAAAAGATGCATATGTACCTTACAACTAGACAGATATTACTGTTATATTATTATTAAAAAAGTCTGTATCTGTAATAAAAATGGAGCGAGAGGTGATGTCAAAGATATGTTTAGTCTGGGAGTCTGATTACAGTAGCCACCAGACTGTGACCTCAAAGTATACGTTGTATACATGGAATTATCATGTTCTGGATAGAGTTACCACCAGCCCATGTAGAGGTCAGACTACTCCTGATCACACTACAGTTGCCATGCGATCAGGATATTAAGTTTACAAAGAGGATGAAATGGCCGTGCAGCAAGATAGTAGGGATAATGAGAGGAGCTGGTCCGAGGCACGGGCAAGGGTTAGGTGAAGTGGTAAAGTACTCAGAGCCTCCCCCTATGTTGACCAACGACAACATAGTTTGGAATAGAGAGACAACGGCATGGCACAGGCCGACGCATGTTAGTCCCCATCCCATTTCCCACTTGCTTGCATGAACCATGTGACAGAGGAGAGGAGAACAGATAGAGGAAGAGTAGGTGGAGAGGGGAGACGCGTGGAGCGACTTGCCATTCACAGTGACCTGTCAAATTCAAAAGCACACTAGAAGGTCAGTGGCTGAAAGTTATTGTAATTATTCTTATACAAAATGCTGGCTCAGGCATGTTTGGTGTCAAGCTCAAGAAAGGAGGAGAAGGTTGGGATTAGGCATGCAGAAGGGGAGTGGTTAAGTTTAGGATAAGCAACTGGTGTGGCCATATATAAGGCCAAGAAGACTGGCAAAACACAGGAAAACAGCACAGTAACACCAAAAGCAAAAACAACATTGCAGACACTTGGAGTGTGTCAATTAAGACAGTAAGCAAGACAGTGCCAGAGGTGTCATCATGGCAGGATACAGCACAAGTGGAATACTCTGAACAATGCTGGAGACCACTGCCTGTCATCCCAGAGGGAGCAGGAATGCCCCCTCAGACATCGTGACAGACATTTCCACCTGTTGTCTGAATTTAAGAGAACGTGGGCCTGTATGTCGGCCCGCGATGCTCCAAAAGCGAAAAACCCACAGGGAATTTCGAGTGATGACATGCAAAGTCAGTGCTTACTGGTAAAGCATAGGAGATTTTATGAGTATGTAGAAAGATATTAGTCCCTAATGACAAAGTGTCACTCGCTCAGTGAGTTAGGACAATGCTTGGAAGTGTCATCATGTCACGAACCGCCCTAATGGAGTACTCTGAACAGTGCAGGGAACTAGTGCAAGTCCTCCGCCCAAGCTAAAATGAGCCCTCCAGGCACTCCTGTTATACCTGAATCCCTCCCATCAGCTAAGACACCGGGAGCACACACAGCCGTAACGGGGGATGTGGCTGCATGCGTCTGATGAGCAAAGCCCCAGGAGAGAATGTGGTGGGTGCAAGGAAGAGCTCAATGATAACGGAAGGCAGGAGGAATAGCCCCACTACACAGTGGCAATCATGTACTCCATCTTGTCTGAATTTAAGGGAACGTGGGCCTGTGTGTCGGCCCGCGATGCCCCAACAGCGAAAAAACCCTTGGGGAATTTCGATTGATGATGTGCAAAGCCTGTAATCACTGGGACACATCTTCAGTTGTGCGCCTCGAGGTCTCAGGGTGTTTCGACGGCTTACCACAAGACACCCTCACCCAAGGAAGTCCCGCCGCAGTTACGCCAGCTGCGGGGTGTGTCCCTCCTGTGCTACACTACACTAGCCACTTGTCTTTTAAAAGCTTTTGTTTGTAGAGGAGTTACATTTTTAGAAATAGTTTAGAGCGCCTATTTTTAGACATTTCAGATATTTAAAGCATTGATTTGGGGGGGCTCCCAAAAGCAACCAGCACAATTTCATTGTTAATCACCCAGAATGGCCTGTAGCACACCTTCAAATCACACAGTCCCTTAGCTGTTGTTTAGCAGGCAGGACCAGAGAGCCGGCTTCCTCCCAGCCCCAAAGTCCACCCCAGCAATGACCAGGAGAAGCCCCGCCAGAGCGGAGCCCTCCCGGCCACCACTGAGCATGGAGGACCAAGGCCAGCAGAGACATGCTCTGCCTCCTTGATCCCCAATGGACTCAGGGCCAAGAAAAAAGCCAACTCTCCGGTTCCATACACCGCTCAACACAGAGAGTGGCAAAAAGAAAAATGTACAAATTAAAAACATTTAAGCAATGAAATATTACCAGGAATGAAGGTCCAAATCCAACAGCAGTCCAATGAAGAAGTGAAGAAGTACGTCCTCTCTGGGGTAAACTCCTCCTATCAGGTTGTTTGTTTTCTTTTTGTTTAACAATGGCCAAAGCAGGCCCTAGTCACTGTAAGTGCTCTGTATGTTAGTCAGGGTGCAGGGTACTGCAGTTGACAGCCACTCCCCCTGTGTAGGAAGGGGTGAAAGGCACTCTGGGTAAATAGCAAGAATGGGAGGGGGGAGGGAGTAGGGGGGATAAGTCAGCCCCCACTGGTCTGAGTGAGGCAGTGCAGAGCCTTATGGGTAAACACGCCCCCTGACTGTGAATGTGGAAAAAAGGCTTATGAGTGCTGGTAAATTTACTGTTATATACATGAACTCTTTAAGGAGTAAATCATGTGTTGGTAACATGTATTCTGGTACATTTTGCTATATTCAAATACAAAAAAGTACTTCTTAATCCTTATCTGGTCTCTTGCACCATAAGGGAGGTGGCTGGCCAGCCCAGTAGTATGCCGGGGTAAAAAACACAGAAAAAATAGCATGCACCTAATACCATGCTGTGGCCAGCAGAGGGCGCCATCTGTGAAAACTAAATTGTCAAAACAAATGTAGCCATAAGTTAACTGCAGTACATCTGTACATCTATAGTGACAGTCACAGTCAGGACCAGTATCATGCTGTGGCCACAAGGGGGCGCCAGCGGTGACAATGGAGATGATGAAAATAAATTTGTGAAAAAAATAAAAATCTAATGCAACTGTGTGAGCCCTGTCCCTGCTTGGGGGTAGATGCAGAAAAAAGAGGGGACTATTGGTTAGGGTTCGGCACAGGGAGGAAAGAGGTTAAGTTTAGGGTTAAGGAAACAGGGCAGGTTATAAATTAGAAATGTCAGGAAAGTAAACTGGTTGGGGTTAGGCATTAGAAAGGAGATGGTTAAGTTTAGGATACATAACAGGGGAGGGTTATGAAAGGAAGAAGCAAAAGAACAAGTAAGGTAGGTGAGTAAAGACTATAAAGAGGAAAAAAACAGAAAAAGAGAAAAATGTTGAAGAAACAGAAATATGTCCACTAGGGGCAGAAAGGCTAGTATGGGGATGGTCTGTCCCCTGCCAGGCATATGAGGAGAACACGCAGGTCCATTAAGGGGGCGTCCTTTGGGTCGTGTCACGAGGTGAGGAGGGGCAACACACGGTGGATGGGAAGCACACAGGTGTGCAGAAGGGGCCGCAGAAGGGAGGAGTGGAGATGGTTTTGGGCGTGTAAGGGGAGACATGGGCGATGCAGAGGGAGCACCTGCAGTTTTAGGGCTGCAGGGGGAGCAGCTGTGTACTAACAGTGGCTGCAGGTAATGAAGGACAGTAGGGGAAACAGCTTAGCGCTCCTCCTCCATCAGTGAGCATACTTGTTAAGCTGCAGATACTGATAAGGGAAGCTGTCGCTGAAGTGTTCCTCCCGTGTGTCCTGTGAGGAGGTGATGAGGGGGGACGCCTAGTGGTCGGGTTTAGTCTTTCAGTTAAGGGAGGAGTGGAGATCCCTTTGGGCGTGTAGATTTAGGGCTGCAGGGGGAGCAGTTGTGTACTAACATTGGCTGCAGGTGATGAAGGACAGTAGGGGAAGCAGATTCGCGCTCCTCCCATATCAGTGAGCGTACTTGTTAAGCCGCAGATACTGATAAGGGAAGCAGCTGATGAAGTGTTCCTCCTGTTGGCCATGTGGGGGGGCGACGAAGGGGGACGTTTAGTGGCTGGGAAGCACATTGCAGTGTGTGAGGGGCCTCAAATGGGGAGAGTGTGGATCCTGTGGGCGTGTACGAAGAGACACAGGTGATGAAGAGGGAGCGCATGTAGTTTTAGGGCTGCAGGGGAGGAGATGTGTGTTAACATCTGCTACAGGTGATGAAGGACAATAGGGGAACCAGCTTCGCGCTCCTCCCATATCAGTGAGCGTACTTGTTAAGCCGCAGATACTGATAAGGGAAGCTGCTGATGAAGTGTTCCTCCTGTCGGCCATGTGGGGGGGGCGACGAAGGGGGACGTTTAGTGGCTGGGAAGCGCATTGCAGTGCGTGAGGGGCCTCAAATGGGGAGAGTGTGGATCCTGTGGGCGTGTACGAAGAGACACAGGTGATGAAGAGGGAGCGCATGTAGTTTTAGGGCTGCAGGGGAGGAGATGTGTGTTAACATCTGCTACAGGTGATGAAGGACAATAGGGGAACCAGCTTCGCGCTCCTCCTATATCAGTGAGCGGACTTGTTAAGCCGCAGATACTGATAAAGGAAGCTGCTGATGAAGTGTTCCTCCTGTTGGCCATGTGAGGGGGCGACAAAGGGGGCAGCCTAGTGGCCGGGATTGTGTCTGTTTTATTATTAAGGGAGGAGAGGAGATGCGAACGGTGCAGAGGCAGCACATGCAGTGTTTAGGGGCTGCAGGGGGAACAGCTGTATGCTGTCATTGGGTGCAGGTGATGAAGGATAGTAGGGGAACCAGCTTAGCGCTCCTCCTATATCAGTGAGCGTACTTGTTAAGCCGCAGATACTGATACAGGAGGCTGCTGCTGAAGTGTTCCTCCTGTGGGCCATGTGAGGGTGCGACGAAGGGGGACGCCTGGTGGCCGGGAAGCACATTGCAGTGTATGGGGGGCCTCAAATGGGGAGAGTGTGGATCCTGTGGGCGTGTACGAAGAGACACAGGTGATGAAGAGGGAGCGCATGTAGTTTTAGGTCTGCAGGGGAGGAGATGTGTGTTAACATCTGCTACAGGTGATGAAGGACAATAGGGGAACCAGCTTCGCGCTCCTCCTATATCAGTGAGCGGACTTGTTAAGCCGCAGATACTGATAAAGGAAGCTGCTGATGAAGTGTTCCTCCTGTTGGCCATGTGAGGGGGCGACAAAGGGGGCAGCCTAGTGGCCGGGATTGTGTCTGTTTTATTATTAAGGGAGGAGAGGAGATGCGAACGGTGCAGAGGCAGCGCATGCAGTGTTTAGGGGCTGCAGGGGGAACAGCTGTATGCTGTCATTGGGTGCAGGTGATGAAGGATAGTAGGGGAACCAGCTTAGCGCTCCTCCTATATCAGTGAGCGTACTTGTTAAGCCGCAGATACTGATACAGGAGGCTGCTGCTGAAGTGTTCCTCCTGTGGGCCATGTGAGGGTGCGACGAAGGGGGACGCCTGGTGGCCGGGAAGCACATTGCAGTGTATGGGGGGCCTCAAATGGGGAGAGTGTGGATCCTGTGGGCGTGTACGAAGAGACGTCGGCGATGAAGGGGGAGCGCATGTCGAGCGAAGGCAGCAGGGGAAGCAGCTGTGTGCCGACAACAGGTGCAGGTGATGAAGGACAGGAGAAGAGCAAACGTAGCGCTCCTCCTATATCAGTGGGCTTCCTTGTGAAGCCCCCGGGTCTGATAAAGGGAGCTGTTGCTGACTTGGTGCTGTGGTGAGCTCTGGCAGGGGGCAGTGTAAGAGGAAGGAATGGAGGCGAGGGTTAGTGAGCTGACGTAAACGAGCCGAGCAAATAAGTGGCCGGGTGGAGGAGGGTGTAGGAAAAATGCTCACCAGGCTCAGCTCCGTGCAAAAAGATGCATATGTACCTTACAACTAGACAGATATTACTGTTATATTATTATTAAAAAAGTCTGTATCTGTAATAAAAATGGAGCGAGAGGTGATGTCAAAGATATGTTTAGTCTGGGAGTCTGATTACAGTAGCCACCAGACTGTGACCTCAAAGTATACGTTGTATACATGGAATTATCATGTTCTGGATAGAGTTACCACCAGCCCATGTAGAGGTCAGACTACTCCTGATCACACTACAGTTGCCATGCGATCAGGATATTAAGTTTACAAAGAGGATGAAATGGCCGTGCAGCAAGATAGTAGGGATAATGAGAGGAGCTGGTCCGAGGCACGGGCAAGGGTTAGGTGAAGTGGTAAAGTACTCAGAGCCTCCCCCTATGTTGACCAACGACAACATAGTTTGGAATAGAGAGACAACGGCATGGCACAGGCCGACGCATGTTAGTCCCCATCCCATTTCCCACTTGCTTGCATGAACCATGTGACAGAGGAGAGGAGAACAGATAGAGGAAGAGTAGGTGGAGAGGGGAGACGCGTGGAGCGACTTGCCATTCACAGTGACCTGTCAAATTCAAAAGCACACTAGAAGGTCAGTGGCTGAAAGTTATTGTAATTATTCTTATACAAAATGCTGGCTCAGGCATGTTTGGTGTCAAGCTCAAGAAAGGAGGAGAAGGTTGGGATTAGGCATGCAGAAGGGGAGTGGTTAAGTTTAGGATAAGCAACTGGTGTGGCCATATATAAGGCCAAGAAGACTGGCAAAACACAGGAAAACAGCACAGTAACATCATAAGCAAAAACCACATTGCAGACACTTGGAGTGTGTCAATTAAGACAGTAAGCAAGACAGTGCCAGAGGTGTCATCATGGCAGGATACGGCACAAGTGGAATACTCTGAACAATGCTGGAGACCACTGCCTGTCATCCCAGAGGGAGCAGGAATGCCCTTCAGACATCGTGACAGACATTTCCACCTGTTGTCTGAATTTAAGAGAACGTGGGCCTGTATGTCGGCCCGCGAAGCTCCAAAAGCGAAAAACCCACAGGGAATTTCGAGTGATGACATGCAAAGTCAGTGCTTACTGGTAAAGCATAGGAGATTTTATGATTCTGTAGAAATATATTAGTCCCTAATGACAAAATGTCGCTCGCTCAGTGAGTTAGGACAATGCTTGGAAGTGTCATCATGTCACGAACCGCCCTAATGGAGTACTCTGAACAGTGCAGGGAACTAGTGCAAGTCCTCCGCCCAAGCTAAAATGAGCCCTCCAGGCACTCCTGTTATACCTGAATCCCTCCCATCAGCTAAGACACCGGGAGCACACACAGCCGTAACGGGGGATGTGGCTGCATGCGTCTGATGTGCAAAGCCCCAGGAGAGAATGTGGTGGGTGCAAGGAAGAGCTCAATGATAACGGAAGGCAGGAGGAATAGCCCCACTACACAGTGGCAATCATGTACTCCATCTTGTCTGAATTTAAGGGAACGTGGGCCTGTGTGTCGGCCCGCGATGCCCCAACAGCGAAAAAACCCTTGGGGAATTTCGATTGATGATGTGCAAAGCCTGTAATCACTGGGACACATCTTCAGTTGTGCGCCTCGAGGTCTCAGGGTGTTTCGACGGCTTACCACAAGACACCCTCACCCAAGGAAGTCCCGCCGCAGTTACGCCAGCTGCGGGGTGTGTCCCTCCTGTGCTACACTACACTAGCCACTTGTCTTTTAAAAGCTTTTGTTTTTAGAGGAGTTACATTTTTAGAAATAGTTTAGAGCGCCTATTTTTAGACATTTCAGCTATTTAAAGCATTGATTTGGGGGGGCTCCCAAAAGCAACCAGCACAATTTCATTGTTAATCACCCAGAATGGCCTGTAGCACACCTTCAAATCACACCATCTCTTAGCTGTTGTTTAGCAGGCAGGACCAGAGAGCCGGCTTCCTCCCAGCCCCAAAGTCCACCCCAGCAATGACCAGGAGAAGCCCCGCCAGAGCGGAGCCCTCCCGGCCACCACCGAGCATGGAGGACCAAGGCCAGCAGAGACATGCTCTGCCTCCTTGATCCCCAATGGACCCAGGGCCAAGAAAAAAGCCAACTCTCCGGTTCCATACACCGCTCAACACAGAGAGTGGCAAAAAGAAAAAGAAAAATGTACAAATTTAAAACATGTAAGCAATGAAATATTACCAGGAATGAAGGTCCAAATCCAACAGCAGTCCAATGAAGAAGTGAAGAAGTACGTCCTCTCTGGGGTAAACTCCTCCTATCAGGTTGTTTTCTTTTTGTTTAACAATGGCCAAAGCAGGCCCTAGTCACTATAAGTGCTCTGTGTGTTAGTCAGGGTGCAAGTTACTGCAGTTGACAGCCACTCCCCCTGTGTAGGAAGGGGTGAAAGGCACTCTGGGTAAATAGCAAGAATGGGAGGGGGGAGGGAGAGGGGGGATAAGTCAGCCCCCACTGGTCTGAGTGAGGCAGTGCAGAGCCTTATGGGTAAACACGCCCCCTGACTGTGAATGTGGAAAAAAGGCTTAGGAGTGCTGGTAAATTTACTGTTATATACATGAACTCTTTAAGGAGTAAATCATGTGTTGGTAACATGTATTCTGGTACATTTTGTTATATTCACAGACAAAAAAGTACTTCTTAATCCTTATCTGGTCTCTTGCACCATAAGGGAGGTGGCTGGCCAGCCCAGTAGTATGCCGGGGTAAAAAACACAGAAAAAAGAGCATGCGCCTAATACCATGCTGTGGCCAGCAGAGGGCGCCATCTGTGAAAACTAAATTGTCAAAACAAATGTAGCCATAAGTTAACTGCAGTACATCTGTACATCTATAGTGACAGTCACAGTCAGGACCAGTATCATGCTGTGGCCACAAGGGGGCGCCAGCGGTGACAATGGAGATGATGAAAATAAATTAGTGAAAAAAATAAAAATAAAAATCTAATGCAACTGTGTGAGCCCTGTCCCTGCTTGGGGGTAGATGCAGAAAAAAGAGGGGACTATTGGTTAGGGTTAGGCACAGGGAGGAAAGAGGTTAAGTTTAGGGTTAAGGAAACAGGGCAGGTTATAAATTAGAAATGTCAGGAAAGTAAACTGGTTGGGGTTAGGCATTAGAAAGGAGATGGTTAAGTTTAGGATACATAACAGGGGAGGTTTATAAAAGGAAGAAGCAAAAGAACAAGTAAGGTAGGTGAGTAAAAGACTATAAAGAGGAAAAAAAACAGAAAAAGAGAAAAATGTTGAAGAAACAGAAATATGTCCACTAGGGGCAGAAAGGCTAGTATGGGGATGGTCTGTCCCCTGCCAGGCATATGAGGAGAACACGCAGGTCCATTAGGGGGACGTCCTTTGGGTCGTGTCACAAGGTGAGGAGGGGTAACACACGGTGGATGGGAAGCACACAGGTGTGCAGAAGGGGCCGCAGAAGGGAGGAGTGGAGATGGTTTTGGGCGTGTAAGGGGAGACATGGGCGATGCAGAGGGAGCACCTGCAGTTTTAGGGCTGCAGGGGGAGCAGCTGTGTACTAACAGTGGCTGCAGGTAATGAAGGACAGTAGGGGAAACAGCTTAGCGCTCCTCCTCCATCAGTGAGCATACTTGTTAAGCTGCAGATACTGATAAGGGAAGCTGTCGCTGAAGTGTTCCTCCCGTGTGTCCTGTGAGGAGGTGATGAGGGGGGACTCCTAGTGGTCGGGTTTAGTCTTTCAGTTAAGGGAGGGGTGGAGATCTATTTGGGCGTGTAGATTTGGGGGTGCAGGGGGAGCAGCTGTGTGCTGACATTAGCTGCAGGTGATGAAGGACAGTAGGGGAACCAGCTTAGCGTTCCTCCTATATCAGTGAGCGTACTTGTTAAGCCGCAGATACTGGTAAGGGAAGCTGCTGATGAAGTGTTCCTCCTGTTGGCCATGTGGGGGGGGCGACGAAGGGGGACGTTTAGTGGCTGGGAAGCGCATTGCAGTGTGTGAGGGGCCTCAAATGGGGAGAGTGTGGATCCTGTGGGCGTGTACGAAGAGACACAGGTGATGAAGAGGGAGCGCATGTAGTTTTAGGGCTGCAGGGGAGGAGATGTGTGTTAACATCTGCTACAGGTGATGAAGGACAATAGGGGAACCAGCTTCGCGCTCCTCCTATATCAGTGAGCGTACTTGTTAAGCCGCAGATACTGATAAGGGAAGCTGCTGATGAAGTGTTCCTCCTGTTGGCCATGTGAGGGGGCGACAAAGAGGGGCAGCCTAGTGGCCGGGATTGTGTCTGTTTTATTATTAAGGGAGGAGAGGAGATGCGAACGGTGCAGAGGCAGCGCATGCAGTGTTTAGGGGCTGCAGGGGGAACAGCTGTATGCTGTCATTGGGTGCAGGTGATGAAGGATAGTAGGGGAACCAGCTTAGCGCTCCTCCTATATCAGTGAGCGTACTTGTTAAGCCGCAGATACTGATACAGGAGGCTGCTGCTGAAGTGTTCCTCCTGTGGGCCATGTGAGGGTGCGACGAAGGGGGACGCCTGGTGGCCGGGAAGCACATTGCAGTGTATGGGGGGCCTCAAATGGGGAGAGTGTGGATCCTGTGGGCGTGTACGAAGAGACGTCGGCGATGAAGGGGGAGCGCATGTCGAGCGAAGGCAGCAGGGGAAGCAGCTGTGTGCCGACAACAGGTGCAGGTGATGAAGGACAGGAGAAGAGCAAACGTAGCGCTCCTCCTATATCAGTGGGCTTCCTTGTGAAGCCCCCGGGTCTGATAAAGGGAGCTGTTGCTGACTTGGTGCTGTGGTGAGCCCTGGCAGGGGGCAGTGTAAGAGGAAGGAATGGAGGCGAGGGTTAGTGAGCTGACGTAAACGAGCCGAGCAAATAAGTGGCCGGGTGGAGGAGGGTGTAGGAAAAATTCTCACCAGGCTCAGCTCCGTGCAAAAAGATGCATATGTACCTTACAACTAGACAGATATTACTGTTATATTATTATTAAAAAAGTCTGTATCTGTAATAAAAATGGAGCGAGAGGTGATGTCAAAGATATGTTTAGTCTGGGAGTCTGATTACAGTAGCCACCAGACTGTGACCTCAAAGTATACGTTGTATACATGGAATTATCATGTTCTGGATAGAGTTACCACCAGCCCATGCAGAGGTCAGACTACTCCTGATCACACTACAGTTGCCATGCGATCAGGATATTAAGTTTACAAAGAGGATGAAATGGCCGTGCAGCAAGATAGTAGGGATAATGAGAGGAGCTGGTCCGAGGCACGGGCAAGGGTTAGGTGAAGTGGTAAAGTACTCAGAGCCTCCCCCTATGTTGACCAACGACAACATAGTTTGGAATAGAGAGACAACGGCATGGCACAGGCCGACGCATGTTAGTCCCCATCCCATTTCCCACTTGCTTGCATGAACCATGTGACAGAGGAGAGGAGAACAGATAGAGGAAGAGTAGGTGGAGAGGGGAGACGCGTGGAGCGACCCGCCATTCACAGTGACCTGTCAAATTCAAAAGCACACTAGAAGGTCAGTGGCTGAAAGTTATTTTAATTATTCTTATACAAAATGCTGGCTCAGGCATGTTTGGTGTCAAGCTCAAGAAAGGAGGAGAAGGTTGGGATTAGGCATGCAGAAGGGGAGTGGTTAAGTTTAGGATAAGCAACTGGTGTGGCCATATATAAGGCCAAGAAGACTGGCAAAACACAGGAAAACCGCACAGTAACATCATAAGCAAAAACCACATTGCAGACACTTGGAGTGTGTCAATTAAGACAGTAAGCAAGACAGTGCCAGAGGTGTCATCATGGCAGGATACAGCACAAGTGGAATACTCTGAACAATGCTGGAGACCACTGCCTGTCATCCCAGAGGGAGCAGGAATGCCCCCTCAGACATCGTGACAGACATTTCCACCTGTTGTCTGAATTTAAGAGAACGTGGGCCTGTATGTCGGCCCGCGATGCTCCAAAAGCGAAAAACCCACAGGGAATTTCGAGTGATGACATGCAAAGTCAGTGCTTACTGGTAAAGCATAGGAGATTTTATGATTCTGTAGAAATATATTAGTCCCTAATGACAAAATGTCGCTCGCTCAGTGAGTTAGGACAATGCTTGGAAGTGTCATCATGTCACGAACCGCCCTAATGGAGTACTCTGAACAGTGCAGGGAACTAGTGCAAGTCCTCCGCCCAAGCTAAAATGAGCCCTCCAGGCACTCCTGTTATACCTGAATCCCTCCCATCAGCTAAGACACCGGGAGCACACACAGCCGTAACGGGGGATGTGGCTGCATGCGTCTGATGTGCAAAGCCCCAGGAGAGAATGTGGTGGGTGCAAGGAAGAGCTCAATGATAACGGAAGGCAGGAGGAATAGCCCCACTACACAGTGGCAATCATGTACTCCATCTTGTCTGAATTTAAGGGAACGTGGGCCTGTGTGTCGGCCCGCGATGCCCCAACAGCGAAAAAACCCTTGGGGAATTTCGATTGATGATGTGCAAAGCCTGTAATCACTGGGACACATCTTCAGTTGTGCGCCTCGAGGTCTCAGGGTGTTTCGACGGCTTACCACAAGACACCCTCACCCAAGGAAGTCCCGCCGCAGTTACGCCAGCTGCGGGGTGTGTCCCTCCTGTGCTACACTACACTAGCCACTTGTCTTTTAAAAGCTTTTGTTTTTAGAGGAGTTACATTTTTAGAAATAGTTTAGAGCGCCTATTTTTAGACATTTCAGCTATTTAAAGCATTGATTTGGGGGGGCTCCCAAAAGCAACCAGCACAATTTCATTGTTAATCACCCAGAATGGCCTGTAGCACACCTTCAAATCACACCATCTCTTAGCTGTTGTTTAGCAGGCAGGACCAGAGAGCCGGCTTCCTCCCAGCCCCAAAGTCCACCCCAGCAATGACCAGGAGAAGCCCCGCCAGAGCGGAGCCCTCCCGGCCACCACCGAGCATGGAGGACCAAGGCCAGCAGAGACATGCTCTGCCTCCTTGATCCCCAATGGACCCAGGGCCAAGAAAAAAGCCAACTCTCCGGTTCCATACACCGCTCAACACAGAGAGTGGCAAAAAGAAAAAGAAAAATGTACAAATTTAAAACATGTAAGCAATGAAATATTACCAGGAATGAAGGTCCAAATCCAACAGCAGTCCAATGAAGAAGTGAAGAAGTACGTCCTCTCTGGGGTAAACTCCTCCTATCAGGTTGTTTTCTTTTTGTTTAACAATGGCCAAAGCAGGCCCTACTCACTATAAGTGCTCTGTGTGTTAGTCAGGGTGCAAGTTACTGCAGTTGACAGCCACTCCCCCTGTGTAGGAAGGGGTGAAAGGCACTCTGGGTAAATAGCAAGAATGGGAGGGGGGAGGGAGAGGGGGGATAAGTCAGCCCCCACTGGTCTGAGTGAGGCAGTGCAGAGCCTTATGGGTAAACACGCCCCCTGACTGTGAATGTGGAAAAAAGGCTTATGAGTGCTGGTAAATTTACTGTTATATACATGAACTCTTTAAGGAGTAAATCATGTGTTGGTAACATGTATTCTGGTACATTTTGTTATATTCACAGACAAAAAAGTACTTCTTAATCCTTATCTGGTCTCTTGCACCATAAGGGAGGTGGCTGGCCAGCCCAGTAGTATGCCGGGGTAAAAAACACAGAAAAAAGAGCATGCGCCTAATACCATGCTGTGGCCAGCAGAGGGCGCCATCTGTGAAAACTAAATTGTCAAAACAAATGTAGCCATAAGTTAACTGCAGTACATCTGTACATCTATAGTGACAGTCACAGTCAGGACCAGTATCATGCTGTGGCCACAAGGGGGCGCCAGCGGTGACAATGGAGATGATGAAAATAAATTAGTGAAAAAAATAAAAATAAAAATCTAATGCAACTGTGTGAGCCCTGTCCCTGCTTGGGGGTAGATGCAGAAAAAAGAGGGGACTATTGGTTAGGGTTAGGCACAGGGAGGAAAGAGGTTAAGTTTAGGGTTAAGGAAACAGGGCAGGTTATAAATTAGAAATGTCAGGAAAGTAAACTGGTTGTGGTTAGGCATTAGAAAGGAGATGGTTAAGTTTAGGATACATAACAGGGGAGGTTTATAAAAGGAAGAAGCAAAAGAACAAGTAAGGTAGGTGAGTAAAAGACTATAAAGAGGAAAAAAAACAGAAAAAGAGAAAAATGTTGAAGAAACAGAAATATGTCCACTAGGGGCAGAAAGGCTAGTATGGGGATGGTCTGTCCCCTGCCAGGCATCTGAGGAGAACACGCAGGTCCATTAGGGGGACGTCCTTTGGGTCGTGTCACAAGGTGAGGAGGGGTAACACACGGTGGATGGGAAGCACACAGGTGTGCAGAAGGGGCCGCAGAAGGGAGGAGTGGAGATGGTTTTGGGCGTGTAAGGGGAGACATGGGCGATGCAGAGGGAGCACCTGCAGTTTTAGGGCTGCAGGGGGAGCAGCTGTGTACTAACAGTGGCTGCAGGTAATGAAGGACAGTAGGGGAAACAGCTTAGCGCTCCTCCTCCATCAGTGAGCATACTTGTTAAGCTGCAGATACTGATAAGGGAAGCTGTCGCTGAAGTGTTCCTCCCGTGTGTCCTGTGAGGAGGTGATGAGGGGGGACGCCTAGTGGTCGGGTTTAGTCTTTCAGTTAAGGGAGGGGTGGAGATCTATTTGGGCGTGTAGATTTAGGGGCTGCAGGGGGAGCAGCTGTGTACTAACATTGGCTGCAGGTGATGAAGGACAGTAGGGGAAGCAGATTCGCGCTCCTCCCATATCAGTGAGCGTACTTGTTAAGCCGCAGATACTGATAAGGGAAGCTGCTGATGAAGTGTTCCTCCTGTTGGCCATGTGGGGGGGCGACGAAGGGGGACGTTTAGTGGCTGGGAAGCGCATTGCAGTGTGTGAGGGGCCTCAAATGGGGAGAGTGTGGATCCTGTGGGCGTGTACGAAGAGACACAGGTGATGAAGAGGGAGCGCATGTAGTTTTAGGGCTGCAGGGGAGGAGATGTGTGTTAACATCTGCTACAGGTGATGAAGGACAATAGGGGAACCAGCTTCGCGCTCCTCCCATATCAGTGAGCGTACTTGTTAAGCCGCAGATACTGATAAGGGAAGCTGCTGATGAAGTGTTCCTCCTGTTGGCCATGTGGGGGGGCGACGAAGGGGGACGTTTAGTGGCTGGGAAGCGCATTGCAGTGTGTGAGGGGCCTAAGGGAGGAGTGGAGATCCCTTTGGGCGTGTAGATTTAGGGCTGCAGGGGGAGCAGTTGTGTACTAACATTGGCTGCAGGTGATGAAGGACAGTAGGGGAAGCAGATTCGCGCTCCTCCCATATCAGTGAGCGTACTTGTTAAGCCGCAGATACTGATAAGGGAAGCTGCTGATGAAGTGTTCCTCCTGTTGGCCATGTGGGGGGGGCGACGAAGGGGGACGTTTAGTGGCCGGGAAGCGCATTGCAGTGTGTGAGGGGCCTCAAATGGGGAGAGTGTGGATCCTGAGGGCGTGTACGAAGAGACACAGGTGATGAAGAGGGAGCGCATGTAGTTTTAGGGCTGCAGGGGAGGAGATGTGTGTTAACATCTGCTACAGGTGATGAAGGACAATAGGGGAACCAGCTTCGCGCTCCTCCCATATCAGTGAGCGTACTTGTTAAGCCGCAGATGCTGATAAGGGAAGCTGCTGATGAAGTGTTCCTCCTGTTGGCCATGTGGGGGGGCGACGAAGGGGGACGTTTAGTGGCTGGGAAGCGCATTGCAGTGTGTGAGGGGCCTCAAATGGGGAGAGTGTGGATCCTGTGGGCGTGTACGAAGAGACACAGGTGATGAAGAGGGAGCGCATGTAGTTTTAGGGCTGCAGGGGAGGAGATGTGTGTTAACATCTGCTACAGGTGATGAAGGACAATAGGGGAACCAGCTTCGCGCTCCTCCTATATCAGTGAGCGGACTTGTTAAGCCGCAGATACTGATAAAGGAAGCTGCTGATGAAGTGTTCCTCCTGTTGGCCATGTGAGGGGGCGACAAAGGGGGCAGCCTAGTGGCCGGGATTGTGTCTGTTTTATTATTAAGGGAGGAGAGGAGATGCGAACGGTGCAGAGGCAGCGCATGCAGTGTTTAGGGGCTGCAGGGGGAACAGCTGTATGCTGTCATTGGGTGCAGGTGATGAAGGATAGTAGGGGAACCAGCTTAGCGCTCCTCCTATATCAGTGAGCGTACTTGTTAAGCCGCAGATACTGATACAGGAGGCTGCTGCTGAAGTGTTCCTCCTGTGGGCCATGTGAGGGTGCGACGAAGGGGGACGCCTGGTGGCCGGGAAGCACATTGCAGTGTATGGGGGGCCTCAAATGGGGAGAGTGTGGATCCTGTGGGCGTGTACGAAGAGACGTCGGCGATGAAGGGGGAGCGCATGTCGAGCGAAGGCAGCAGGGGAAGCAGCTGTGTGCCGACAACAGGTGCAGGTGATGAAGGACAGGAGAAGAGCAAACGTAGCGCTCCTCCTATATCAGTGGGCTTCCTTGTGAAGCCCCCGGGTCTGATAAAGGGAGCTGTTGCTGACTTGGTGCTGTGGTGAGCCCTGGCAGGGGGCAGTGTAAGAGGAAGGAATGGAGGCGAGGGTTAGTGAGCTGACGTAAACGAGCCGAGCAAATAAGTGGCCGGGTGGAGGAGGGTGTAGGAAAAATGCCCACCAGGCTCAGCTCCGTGCAAAAAGATGCATATGTACCTTACAACTAGACAGATATTACTGTTATATTATTATTAAAAAAGTCTGTATCTGTAATAAAAATGGAGCGAGAGGTGATGTCAAAGATATGTTTAGTCTGTGAGTCTGATTACAGTAGCCACCAGACTGTGACCTCAAAGTATACGTTGTATACATGGAATTATCATGTTCTGGATAGAGTTACCACCAGCCCATGTAGAGGTCAGACTACTCCTGATCACACTACAGTTGCCATGCGATCAGGATATTAAGTTTACAAAGAGGATGAAATGGCCGTGCAGCAAGATAGTAGGGATAATGAGAGGAGCTGGTCCGAGGCACGGGCAAGGGTTAGGTGAAGTGGTAAAGTACTCAGAGCCTCCCCCTATGTTGACCAACGACAACATAGTTTGGAATAGAGAGACAACGGCATGGCACAGGCCGACGCATGTTAGTCCCCATCCCATTTCCCACTTGCTTGCATGAACCATGTGACAGAGGAGAGGAGAACAGATAGAGGAAGAGTAGGTGGAGAGGGGAGACGCGTGGAGCGACCCGCCATTCACAGTGACCTGTCAAATTCAAAAGCACACTAGAAGGTCAGTGGCTGAAAGTTATTTTAATTATTCTTATACAAAATGCTGGCTCAGGCATGTTTGGTGTCAAGCTCAAGAAAGGAGGAGAAGGTTGGGATTAGGCATGCAGAAGGGGAGTGGTTAAGTTTAGGATAAGCAACTGGTGTGGCCATATATAAGGCCAAGAAGACTGGCAAAACACAGGAAAACAGCACAGTAACATTATAAGCATAAACCACATTGCAGACACTTGGAGTGTGTCAATTAAGACAGTAAGCAAGACAGTGCCAGAGGTGTCATCATGGCAGGATACGGCACAAGTGGAATACTCTGAACAATGCTGGAGACCACTGCCTGTCATCCCAGAGGGAGCAGGAATGCCCCCTCAGACATCGTGACAGACATTTCCACCTGTTGTCTGAATTTAAGAGAACGTGGGCCTGTATGTCGGCCCGCGATGCTCCAAAAGCGAAAAACCCACAGGGAATTTCGAGTGATGACATGCAAAGTCAGTGCTTACTGGTAAAGCATAGGAGATTTTATGATTCTGTAGAAATATATTAGTCCCTAATGACAAAATGTCGCTCGCTCAGTGAGTTAGGACAATGCTTGGAAGTGTCATCATGTCACGAACCGCCCTAATGGAGTACTCTGAACAGTGCAGGGAACTAGTGCAAGTCCTCCGCCCAAGCTAAAATGAGCCCTCCAGGCACTCCTGTTATACCTGAATCCCTCCCATCAGCTAAGACACCGGGAGCACACACAGCCGTAACGGGGGATGTGGCTGCATGCGTCTGATGTGCAAAGCCCCAGGAGAGAATGTGGTGGGTGCAAGGAAGAGCTCAATGATAACGGAAGGCAGGAGGAATAGCCCCACTACACAGTGGCAATCATGTACTCCATCTTGTCTGAATTTAAGGGAACGTGGGCCTGTGTGTCGGCCCGCGATGCCCCAACAGCGAAAAAACCCTTGGGGAATTTCGATTGATGATGTGCAAAGCCTGTAATCACTGGGACACATCTTCAGTTGTGCGCCTCGAGGTCTCAGGGTGTTTCGACGGCTTACCACAAGACACCCTCACCCAAGGAAGTCCCGCCGCAGTTACGCCAGCTGCGGGGTGTGTCCCTCCTGTGCTACACTACACTAGCCACTTGTCTTTTTGAAAGCTTTTGTTTTTAGAGGAGTTACATTTTTAGAAATAGTTTAGAGCGCCTATTTTTAGACATTTCAGATATTTAAAGCATTGATTTGGGGGGGCTCCCAAAAGCAACCAGCACAATTTCATTGTTAATCACCCAGAATGGCCTGTAGCACACCTTCAAATCACACCATCTCTTAGCTGTTGTTTAGCAGGCAGGACCAGAGAGCCGGCTTCCTCCCAGCCCCAAAGTCCACCCCAGCAATGACCAGGAGAAGCCCCGCCAGAGCGGAGCCCTCCCGGCCACCACCGAGCATGGAGGACCAAGGCCAGCAGAGACATGCTCTGCCTCCTTGATCCCCAATGGACTCAGGGCCAAGAAAAAAGCCAACTCTCCGGTTCCATACACCGCACAACACAGAGAGTGGCAAAAAGAAAAGGAAAATGTACAAATTTAAAACATTTAAGCAATGAAATATTACCAGGAATGAAGGTCCAAATCCAACAGCAGTCCAATGAAGAAGTGAAGAAGTACGTCCTCTCTGGGGTAAACTCCTCCTATCAGGTTGTTTCTCTTTGTTTAACAATGGCCAAAGCAGGCCCTACTCACTATAAGTGCTCTGTGTGTTAGTCAGGGTGCAGGGTACTGCAGTTGACAGCCACTCCCCCTGTGTAGGAAGGGGTGAAAGGCACTCTGGGTAAATAGCAAGAATGGGAGGGGGGAGGGAGAGGGGGGATAAGTCAGCCCCCACTGGTCTGAGTGAGGCAGTGCAGAGCCTTATGGGTAAACACGCCCCCTGACTGTGAATGTGGAAAAAAGGCTTAGGAGTGCTGGTAAATTTACTGTTATATACATGAACTCTTTAAGGAGTAAATCATGTGTTGGTAACATGTATTCTGGTACATTTTGTTATATTCACAGACAAAAAAGTACTGCTTAATCCTTATCTGGTCTCTTGCACCATAAGGGAGGTGGCTGGCCAGCCCAGTAGTATGCCGGGGTAAAAAACACAGAAAAAAGAGCATGCGCCTAATACCATGCTGTGGCCAGCAGAGGGCGCCATCTGTGAAAACTAAAATGTCAAAACAAATGTAGCCATAAGTTAACTGCAGCACATCTGTACATCTATAGTGACAGTCACAGTCAGGACCAGTATCATGCTGTGGCCACAAGGGGGCGCCAGCGGTGACCATGGAGATGATGAAAATAAATTAGTGAAAAAAAATAAAAATAAAAATCTAATGCAACTGTGTGAGCCCTGTCCCTGCTTGGGGGTAGATGCAGAAAAAAGAGGGGACTATTGGTTAGGGTTAGGCACAGGGAGGAAAGAGGTTAAGTTTAGGGTTAAGGAAACAGGGCAGGTTATAAATTAGAAATGTCAGGAAAGTAAACTGGTTGGGGTTAGGCATTAGAAAGGAGATGGTTAGGTTTAGGATACATAACAGGGGAGGTTTATAAAAGGAAGAAGCAAAAGAACAAGTAAGGTAGGTGAGTAAAAGACTATAAAGAGGAAAAAAACAGAAAAAGAGAAAAATGTTGAAGAAACAGAAATATGTCCACTAGGGGCAGAAAGGCTAGTATGGGGATGGTCTGTCCCTGCCAGGCATCTGAGGAGAACACGCAGGTCCATTAGGGGGACGTCCTTTGGGCCGTGTCACAAGGTGAGGAGGGGTAACACACGGTGGATGGGTTAGGGGGGGTTAGGGTTAGGGTTAGGGTAGGGTTAGGGTTAGGGGTTAGGGTTAGGGTAGGGGGGTTAGGGTTAGGGTTAGGGGGTTAGGGTTAGGTGGAGTAATGAATTACTCAGAGTCTCTCCCTATGTTGCCCAACGACAACATAGTTTGGTGTAGAGAGACAGAGGCAAGGCGCTGGCCGGCGCAAGTTAGTCCCCATCCCACCGCCCACTTGCTTGCATGACCCATGACAGAGGAGAGGAGAACAGATAGAGGAAGAGTAGGTGGAGAGGGGGGACGCATGGAGCGACCCTGCATTCACAGTGACCTGTCAAAATCAAAAGCACACTAGAAAGGCCAGTGGCTGAAAGTTATTTAAATTAGTCTAATACAAAATCCTGGCTCAGGCGTGGTCGGTGTCAAGCTCAAAAGGGAGGAGAAGGTTGGGATTAGGCATGCAGAAGGGGAGTGGTTAAGTTTAGGATAACCAACAGGTGTGGCTATATAAAAAAAAGGTTACAAAGACTGGCAAAACAAAGGAAGACAACACAGCAACAGTAAAGGCAAAAAACCACATTGCAGACAATTGGAGTTGTCAAATAAGACAGTGAGCAAGACAGTGCCAGAGGTGTCATCATGGCAGGATACGGCACAAGTGGAATACTCTGAACAATGCTGGAGACCACTGCCTGTCATCCCAAAGGGAGCAGGAATGGTCCCTCAGACATCGTGACAGACATTTCCACCTGTTGTCTGAATTTAAGAGAACGTGGGCCTGTATGTCGGCCCGCGATGCTCCAAAAGCGAAAAACCCAGGGGGAATTTCGAGTGATGACATGCAAAGTCAGTGCTCACTGGTAAAGCATTAGAGATTTTATGATTATGTAGGAAAGTATTAGTCCCTAATGACAAAGTGTCGCTCGCTCAGTGAGTTAGGACAATGCTTGGAAGTGTCATCGTGTCACGAACCGCCCAAATGGAATACTCTGAACAGTGCAGGGAACTAGTGCAAGTCCTCCGCCCAAGCTAGCATGAGCCCTCCAGGCACTCCTGTTATACCTGAATCCCTCCCATTAGCTCAGACACCGGGAGCACACACAGCCGTAACGGGGGATCTGGCTGCATGTGTCTGATGTGCAGAGCCCCAGGAGAGAATGTGGTGGGTGCAAGGAAGAGCTCAATGATAACGGAAGGCAGGAGGAATAGCCCCACTACACCGGGACAGACATTTCCACTTTTATCTGAATTTAAGGGAACGTGGGCCTGTATGTCGGCCCGCGATGCCCCAACAGCGAAAAAACCCCTTGGGGGAATTCCGATTGATGATGTGCAAAGCCTGTAATCACTGGGACACATCTTCAGTTGTGCGCCTCGAGGTCTCAGGGTGTTTCGACGGCTTACCACAAGACACCCTCACCAAGGAAGTCCCGCCGCAGTTACGCCAGCTGCGGGGTGTGTCCCTCCTGTGCTACACTACACTAGCCACTTGTCTTTTAAAAGCTTGTGTTTTAGAAGAGTTACATTTTTAGAAATAGTTTAGAGCGCCTATTTTTAGACATTTCAGATATTTAAAGCATTGATTTGGGGGGGGCTCCCAAAAGCAACCAGCACAATTCCATTGTTAATCACCCAGAATGGCCTGTAGCACACCTTCAAATCACACAATCTCTTAGCTGTTGTTGAGCAGGCAGGACCAGAGAGTCGGCTTCCTCCCAGCCCCAAGTCCACCCCAGCAATGACCAGGAGAAGCCCCGCCAGAGCGGAGCCCTCCCGGCCACCACCGAGCATGGAGGACCAAGGCCAGCAGAGACATGCTCTGCCTCCTTGATCCCCAATGGACTCAGGGCCAAGAAAAAAGCCAACTCTCCGGTTCCATACACCGCACAACACAGAGAGTGGCAAAAAGAAAAGGAAAATGTACAAATGTAAAACATTTAAGCAATAAAATATTACCAGGAATGAAGGTCCAAATCCAACAGCAGTCCAATGAAGAAGTGAAGAAGTACGTCCTCTCTGGGGTAAACTCCTCCTATCAGGTTGTTTTCTTTTTGTTTAACAATGGCCAAAGCAGGCCCTAGTCACTCTGAGTGCTGTGAGTGTTAGTCAGGGTGCAGGGTACTGCAGTTGACAGCCACTCCCCCTGTGTAGGAAGGGGTGAAAGGCACTCTGGGTAAATAGCAAGAATGGGAGGGGGGGAGGGAGAGGGGGGATAAGTCAGCCCCCACTGGTCTGAGTGAGGTAGTGCAGAGCCTTATGGGTAAACACGCCCCCTGACTGTGAATGTGGAAAAAAGGCTTATGAGTGCTGGTAAATTTACTGTTATATACATGAACTCTTTAAGGAGTAAATCATGTGTTGGTAACATGTATTCTGGTACATTTTGCTATATTCAAATACAAAAAAGTACTTCTTAATCCTTATCTGGTCTCTTGCACCATAAGGGAGGTGGCTGGCCAGCCCAGTAGTATGCCGGGGTAAAAAACACAGAAAAAAGAGCATGCGCCTAATACCATGCTGTGGCCAGCAGAGGGCGCCATCTGTGAAAACTAAATTGTCAAAACAAATGTAGCCATAAGTTAACTGCAGTACATCTATGTTGACAGTCACAGTCAGGACCAGTATCATGCTGTGGCCACAAGGGGGCGCCAGCGGTGACAATTGAGATGGTGAAAATAAAATTGTGAAAAATAAAAATCTAATGCAACTTTGTAAGCCCTTCCCTGCTTGGGGGTAGATACAGAGAAAAGAGAGAGGGGCTATTGGTTAGGGTTAGGCACAGGGAGGAAAGAGGTTAAGTTTTAGGGTTTAGGAAACAGGGCAGGTTATAAATTAGAAATGTCAGAAAAGTAAACTGGTTGGGATTAGGCATAAGAAAGGAGCTGGTTAAGTTTAGGGTTAGGGTTAGGGGTTAGGGGGGTTAGGTTAGGGTTAGGGTTAGGGGTTAGGGTTAGGGTAGGGTTAGGGTTTAGGGTTAGGGGTTAGGGGGTTAGGGTAGGGTTAGGGTTAGGGTTAGGGTTAGGGTAGGTTAGGGGTTAGGTTAGGGTTAGGGTTAGGAAATAGGGATGAG